>NC_056736.1:784046307-784133807 GCF_019279795.1 Protopterus annectens | reverse complement strand
CCTAATCCCACACTGCAGTGGCTGGAATACTGCATTCCCTGATTCCTGTAAGGATGCATGCATGACTAACACACATGGCCAGCCCCACATAACCCCACGCTGCAGTGGCTGCGATACTGAATTCACTGATTCCTAGAAGGATGCATGCTTGACTAACACATATGGCCAGCCCCACCTAACCCCACACTGCAGTGGCTGGGATACTGCATTCACTGTTTCCTGGAAGGATGCATGCATGACTAACATACATAGCCAGCTCCACCTAATCCCACACTGCAGTAGCTGGGATACAGAATTGACTGATTTCTGGAAGGATGCATGCATGACTAACATACATAGCCAGCTCCACCTAATCCCACACTACAGTGGCTGGGATACTGAATTGACTGATTTCTGGAAGGATGCAAGAATGACTATCACATATGACCAGCCTCACCCAATCCCAGACTGCAGTGGCTGGGATACTGTATTCACTGATTCCTGGATGGTTGCATCCATGACTAACACACAAGGCCAACCCCACCTAATCCCACAGTGCAGTGGCTGGGGTACTGCATTCACTGATTCCTGGAAGGATGCAAGCATGACTAGCACACATGGCCAGCCCCCCCCCCCCCAATCCCACACTGCAGTGGCTGGAATACTGCATTTACTGATTCCTGGAAGGATGCATGCATACCTAACACATGGCTAGCCCTACCTGTCTTACTAGCGCCACAGCATCATCTTGACCCACATGTTGCCAGCTAGCCTCCCAAACTCCTATTTAGGAATGGCATTTGTTTAAACTGTCTGTCACTCACTAAGATTGTTGAGCAGTAAAATGTTACTCTCTTGCATTCCCCCTGCCTGTTTTTTTTCCTGCTTCCTATGTCACTATTCAAACATTGGTCATTTTGTGGCATAGTCAGAGCTCTGTCCCTCTATACTATGCAGCTGCCCAAGTCCACTAGTGTTACAGAGTTGTGCATTGCACTGCAGCCACTCCTAATACAATTTATTTATCTTAAAACTGAAGTAAGCAGGCACATCTCTGCTATTTCAATGACAGAGAGAACAGCAGAGAACTCAGATTGTCAAGCAAGTAAAGACTCTATCTGCTAAGCTACATTTCTGGAGCATAACAAACATGTGCATTTTAATGCTGGATGGGCATTTTAGGACATATATTTTGTTCTCCTTCTCCCCAACATACAGATGCGTACTTGAATGCAGATACCCCATTCTGAGCAAATTAAGCCCTCTGTCTGACTACCATTGTGGAGTCTGATATTGGGAAATAACTATGCCATCAAATATACATAAGAAACATATTCTATTGTTATGTTAATATGCAATACATTGTAAAGGCTTTAAATGGTTGACAATAAAACTGCATCACTTCTGAAGCATTAAGACACAAATAAAGCATAAAAATAAAGATCCAGCTGCCAGAACTGGAGTATTTAATTACAAATAAAATGGAGTCATTATTATAGTGTCATTTTCTGTCACATTTAGCATAAAGAAAATTGCAGTGCAAGCTTTTGTCTCAATTAGCTAAGTATGTCAGACATTTAAGCTCCTGGTATGGTGATTATTTTACGTCACTATCTACAAAACATAAAAAATTATTAAAATGTGGGGCTGCAGAACTGAAATGGAAAGTAAAACCACTTATGACAATGGCTATAAAATGTCCTCAGTCACTTTGTTATTATTTAGGTTAATTAGCTGCTGGTGTCAAAATAATGTTTGACTATATCTGACCACAATGCATCTGAGGTAAAATATAAAGGTGACTCATTGTTTCATCACATGTTCTTCTCCATTATTAAATTTTTTTATAAAAACGGCACTACGTATTATTAAATTAATTAATGAATGTTTATATTTATGTTAGGCATACATATTCTGAATTATATTACACACATGGGTTATTTAAAAGCTTTAGAAAGTCAGAGCACATATTCTTGAAAATAAATATTATTATATTAATATTCTGAAGCTTGCAATTTAGTTGGTGTACAATGTTTTAATATACTTTATCTAGCAAAACCAGTACCAGCAATAATGTTCCCAGCAGATGAATTTGGTAACTGAATTATGATGAAAGTGTAAAAGAAGTTTACTATACAAAAAGCACAGTTCACTAGCAAATAAACCAAATACATATTTTATTAATGACAGCATACTTGTGTGATGTATGCAGTGATCATGAGTACAATATTCAGTTCATGAAGACAATGAAAATAATCAAAAGCAGATACTTTTCTAATGATTTATTCACTTGTTAACTTTGTAAGTGGACTGGCCCAGTGGCTTTTTTAAGCACAACATTTGCCTGATGTAGCATCATGTCAAAATACTTCAAATGCACTATTTCCATTAAAATTCAATGTAAAATTATAACTGTTGCAAAAACATAAAGTGTGATATGAAGCATTAGTTGTAATATGTTTGCTCAAAAGTACAATGTTTATATCAAGGATAACATTTTCATATTTTGTATGTATTAGTTTTAAGAGGCAAAATTGTGGATTAATTCATATTTGGTCCTCTGTGTTTGACAGCTATGTAGAGAAGTAACAGAATAATGAAACAGTTGAAAAAGGATCAACTTGAAACAGGTTTTCAAAGAAGGACAAGGGTCACACACATTATAAGCTAGTACAGAGAATTAGGGCAATGAGTTGTTGACAAGCAAGATCCTGTAGAGGAAGGTTTGGTTCCCTCAACCTTCCTTTACCTACTATGTGGATCTTAGCAAGTCATTCTAACCAGACAGTAGTCCCAGGCTGAGACAGTTAAGATCTGTGTGGGTCAGTCCCCTAGTCTGCTTAACAAATACAAAAAAAAAAAATAATTAGTTCAGCAAAACAGAATAAGGTCTAGCCTGAAATGCTCACATAGGAATTATGTCTTTTTTAGAATTATACCACCCACAAACATAAAACAAACAAGCATTTTCACAGAGCTACACACGTTATGCAATTCCTATGTGGGAGGCCTCACCCTTCCTTATTTTACTTTCCAGTATTTCTTTCTAAATCTTTGTCTGGGGTAGTACGAACCCAGAGAAAGACAGATTAGTAAAATACATAAAACGTATTACTTACTCTTGCTACAACACATCATGATCTTGGAGTAAAGATTCAGTAATAAAATTTAAGCCTATAGCTATGGTTATAGCACAAAGCAAACAAGCAAGAATGAGGAAGCAAAGCACCAGACACCCAGGGCCTAGCAGGGCATTGCTCTGTACTTCTCTGGAGATGGGTATTGTTCTTGCATTGTCTGCACTATGAAGGGACATGGTTTTATAACAACAATCTGCACCAATCTTTCCTTATGAGGGAGCATGTTGGCCGGATGACAAATTGTGAGTATAGAACCGAAAGATGGACTGTGTCTAATTTGAATGGGCTGATAATGTACTTAACAGGAAAGAATGCCCAAGTGATGTATATATGCAGGAAATGCTTTGAAGAGATATGCAATAAAGTTCTTGATCTTTTGCTTGTGTGTGAAATCTTCATATTTTATATAATGTTGTCTATAGCAAAGATATATTTTCAGTAGAGCCTAATGCAAAAAGTGAGACATATTTCATATGAGAGATGATAATTTGACAGTTCTGTGCACCCCATTCATATATTAACACATGGGTGGCTTGGTTAGATGATTTTGGCTGGATGATAATTTTAGCAAGAGTCTGTTCTGAATAATACATTAATGAATTTGAATTATTTGAAGTAAGTGACCAATATGAAACAATATCCTGCAGGTCAACATTGTGAGATGGCCTGTGGTTTGACATTTGTGCCAAAAATGATATATTACCTGTTGACATTAAAAATAATGTTGTTTTTGAGTACCCATTACCAGATGGTGTTATCAGTCTGAACTGAGGTTTCTATGGCTGGAGAATTTTTACTGCTAAGATGTAAGACAATATCACATCAAAGAATGCAACATTGATGTGGATAACTTAAAATTAGGATCAATGAAAGACAGAAAATTGGGGTTGCATAGTCAAAATCCTGGGGCTGTTTATTTGTGAGTTAGTCAGTGTAGAGATAAAGTGGAAAGTTCTTCTAGAAAGGTATTTTGATGGAATGGACAACCACAAAATGCCCCAACAGAATTAGTAAAAAGAACATGGTCGCAATTACATCATCATTTTTACCACATTGAACCATATAACTATGCATACAACACAAAATTTATAAACTAAAACAAATTCTGTTGAGTGTGCTTTATTGTGATCCATTCCATTTAAGTTTTATGTCATTCAGAGAAATAAGATTTTTTTTATATTATCCAGAAGAAAAAAACACTTTTGTGTATCCGAGAAACAAGATGAACTAAGTTGTTTAGGTTGCTGGACTGGAAGATGGAGGGATATGATCTGCTCTAAGAATTTTATGATGTGCTTCACTGGTTTTCCACAACCAAATAGCCTAATATTCCACAATCTTAAATAGCATCAAAGGCAATAATGCTGGCTTTGAATTTAGTATTCAGTTGGCAAAACAGTATATACCTTCAAGAGACATGAATTTATATGAGCAGACTTTCTTAAAATTATATATACACTACTGTTATTTCTAAAAATATTCAGACTAAAGTAAACTTTTTTTAGTGTCAAACCAAAAAACAGAATAGCATAGTGATATCACATGAGCTGTCATGTTACATAGTTATGTGTCTTTAGAATATCATAGAAGTGTTGAGAGCATCTGATTATGTTGAAAATATTTCCATTCATTAACAGCATTCCCTTTTTTAATATTTTATAAATAGTATGCCATGTAGAGAATGTTCATAGCCTTAAATGATTTATTGCAACATTGTACTATTCAAAACTGAAGATTCTTGGAGATATGACCAGCATATAAAAGTGAGTATGCCTTATTAGCATGAAGATAAAAAATGTACAGATATAGAATAAGGAAAAAATGTAGCAGCATATTATAGACCTATGGATGTATAAGAGAACATTGCAGTCCAATCCTTAATAAATGCACTCTAGTTAGCTTGCACAGATGCAAGTAGCACATTGATGTAATTTCCCAGAGTGACATGAGCAAGTTATACATGGATAAACTAGTAATATGAACAATATGACAAGATACTAATATGACATAGGCTGACAATA
Organism: Protopterus annectens; assembly: GCF_019279795.1. Classification (NCBI taxonomy): domain Eukaryota; kingdom Metazoa; phylum Chordata; order Ceratodontiformes; family Protopteridae; genus Protopterus; species Protopterus annectens. The sequence continues at coordinate 784,128,667 of NC_056736.1, read as the reverse complement.
TGGTAATAATTATATTATACAATGACTGTCCATTAATATTCAAAAACGAGCACGCTGATTGCCAGCCCCTGGAGATTAAAGATATTGTAGGATACATGATTGCTTATCAAAATCAGAAAATTGAATTGTTTTAAAAGATAAATAAAGAAGACAATATTTCAAAAAAGTCCTATTGCTAGTGGTTTTACTTTTCTGGTGATTACATATTTAAATTATTTTATAAGGATGGTTGATGAAGTATATGGAATATATTATGATAAATTATATACGAGGTTAATGTCTATTAGGTGTACTATCATTTGATTGAACTGTACTTGACTGAACATTACATTTTTAAGAAATGACTGAAAACTCAGTTGAGTGTAACCTCTTTCATTGAATCACAGATCAATGAAAATATTCACCATAAGAAAATAGAGATATAAAGGTATTATGTTTTTTGCTTAAATTTGCCTTTTTTCAACATATAGGTTATGTGAATTGGTTGGAGTATAATTACAAAATAAATGTTTTGAATGATCCTTTCAGGAAGATACTTAATAATATGTTAACTCACTTTAATGGTATAGATAGTAATCCCAGCAAAAGTAAAACACTGCAGGCAAAATTGCAAATACCAGTATTATATAAATATTATTGTCTTCTGAGTATAATGCTTAATGCTATCTTCACTGGGTAAAAGTAGGCGAGATTGCAGTTGGGAAGTAATTTCTTATAGAAGAATGGTGAACAACTTCTCTTCATATCTCAGTAAGAAATATTTCAATTCATAAAATTTTATTGAGTATATATTATACTCCTTATACATTAAGATATGATGTATTGCAAAGAGGATACAGCTTGCTGGCATTCTAATGAGGAGGACGTTGATATATTTCAGTGCTTGGGGGCTTGTTCACCAAAACAGGAGTGCTGAAAGGTGCTAAATAGTTGGATCAAAATTTAATTAGTTATAATGCACCTTGCACAACTGAGGTGATGCTGTTTGATATACATTCAGACCACCTAAAGATATTTGTGTGAAGATTGCTTTAACAATGATGGTCACTAAGAGGTTTATATTAAATAAATGGAAATCTGCAACACTTCTGGTGATAACATTGAATAAATGGTATGCCTATATACATGCTATTCTTTTCCTCATGCAATGGTTAAATAATGTTTCATTTGGTATGAGTAGTTTTTCTATTTTTGATAAAAGTTGTCCCAGTATTTTTTTTCTTTTTCTAATTAATTTAATTATTTTTCTTTAACATGTTCTACTCCATTTTTTATTTTGCATTTTTTGTTTATTTCGGCAACAATATCATTAAAGAGTAAAATTAAATATATTAAAAAAGTAAAAAAAAAACCATAAAATAAAGTATATCAACCTATTAATTAACAAATATGAAAAGTGTGACAATTTACCATATAATCCCACTCACTACCATTAATTTCATATGTCATTACCAAAAACTATATTCTCAGGGTCCACACTCCTGCCACCAATTAATATGCAGCAATGCAGGCTTTAAATCTACCATAGGCCATTGGCATTGAATAATATATGAGGGATAACTGATCTTAACATCACAAGTTAAAGAAAATTTGCATTGCTGCTAGGGATAATTGCCAACACCTTCCACATCCAAATAATCATTACTCTGTTCAGCTCTAGATAACAATAATAATCACTGTCTGTCTGTGATTTCACCAACCTCAAATTAAACACAGCACCATCCACTGCAATTTTATCAATAATACTTGAAACTTGTATAGCTTTATTGTGCACACATGTTCACATGTGCACACACACACACACACACACACACACACACACACACACACACACACACACACACACACACACTGTTACCAGCAGACCTTCCTTATTTCACAGTAACAATGCCAGTAGTCAGGCCATGCTAGTACACCAAAAACACAGTTACTACTGACCATTAAAATAGTCCATTAACTGTTGATATGGAAGCAATTGCTTGAGTAGCATCTCTTTGAAAGACTGTAGGTAACAATTCTTGGTGCAACATTTCAGTGCACATACCTTTAGGCTAATAATGAATATATCATCAGCCACAAACATTTCAATCAGAATAATATTTTTTTTAAACTTGCAAAACTGAGTATCTAAGCAGCTCTAAACTTGCACAGAGAAATTGATTTTAGACAGAGAGATAGCAAAAAACAGAGCTCTACCTAAGTTTTTCTGGACTTATTTCTACCAGCAGCTGAAGATATGTTTTTTTTTTCTGTGAAACACTAATTTGAAAGTCCAAACAACAGTTGCAAATCACGTAAAGAAAGAAAAAAAAAAAAAACAAACTAACATGGGTAAGAAGATTACTTTAATAACACAAAAAGTAAGTGTTTTCACAATGCTCAGATCACTTCATCTGACTAAATACATTCAAAAACACAATTAATTTAAAAGAATGATTATCCAATCACATTAGTTTGTTGCAGCCAATAAAATTTGCTCATTAAAGACGTATTTAATACATATAAAAAATATATGTATACAAAATATAACATAGTAAACTACCTATTCATATCTATTTAAACAAACACCTTACAAAAATACACATATATGAAAAACATACATAAAATATTACACAATTTTAGTGTTTCAAAGGACATGCTTTTAAAAAAGCTTTCAGGAACAACATGCCATTGAGACTGGGTGGTTTATCAGCATTAAAAAATAAAATCCATTTTAGTTCTGCTGTTTCTGTTACATTAATTATATCTCCTTCTCTTATTCCCTGTTCTATTATTTCTAACACCAAAAAATTTAAAAACCTGGTCAGACCCTTCCTTAGCATTATGTTGTACCAACGCATTGGTCTCCTTTCCATTCTTATTATCTTTGTAATGCACAAGAATTCTATCTTTCATGGTACGATTAGTTTTTCCTTTGTAGAAAGCATAGCATACTTGACATACACTAAAATAGACTATGTTACATATTTTACAATCTGCATAGAAGTTTAATTCTATCTTAAAATTAGCATATGGATATGTAAAGTATGGTCCTGTATACACATATTTACATGCTGTACAGTTCCTACAGATATAAGTTACCATCCTATTTGACTCTTATTTCCTTCTTGTATTCACATGTTCTATAACACAAATGCCTATTTAGGGATTTGTTATTCTTAAAACAAAAACGTGGTGTATCATTAACTATATCTTTTAGCTCTTCAATAGTGGTTAGAATATTCCAGTTACCTTTTATAATATAACAAAATGTATTGATATCACTGTAATATGTAAGTGGGACACTAAGGTTAGATACCATATCTAATTCATCTTGTTGCCTTTCATCTACTACTCTCTCTGTAAAATATGGTCTACATTTGCCTTGCCTTTCCTTCCTTGCTTTATTGATACATATGCCAGTCTCCTCCTCTCTATAACCTATATCTAAAACTCTTGTTTTAGAGAGTGAATGGCTCCATTCAATTGTAGTTCATTATTATGCAGCCTCATAATTCCAAAAAAAAAAAATGCTGTTGCATAACATTGCGCGTAACATGTGTAGGGTGCATACTATTTTTATGCAACAAGTTATTCTTCTGTGTTGGCTTCCTATATAAACTAGTCTGTAAAAATAAAAATATAAATATAATATAAAATAAAAAAATTAAACTTTTTCCATCATACTTGTCATGATCAACTTAGAAACACATGAATATGTATCAGTATTATACAGTAATTTTCTCATTTGTGTTGTATATAATTCCCTATCTAATACCACAATACCACCACCCTTATCAGCTGGTCTAATCTCTAAAGAATGAACATTTTTTTAATTCTTTCAATGCAGTATATATTCAGGTTGCATGTTATAAAACCTAGGTTTAGTATCATTCTCAAAAACTTCCCTAATTTTTTTCTCAGATATATTAGTAAAAGCACCGACCATGGGATGGGGTGGTGGAACAAAAGTACTTGTTTTTTTTTTTAATTTCTATTTTTTGCCTGCCACTGGGAAACATAGTTTTCAGAGTTAAAGTTCTTCCAAATACTTTTAAATCTTTAATTACATCTACCAAGATGGCTTTTGAGCTGAGATAAATCAAAGACCCTTACCTAATAATGACAATTGTGCTGTTGTTAATACTTCGGAAGAGATGTTTACAACCAGGCTTTCTAATGTTGCCTGCGAGTCCTTACAGAATTTTGCACAGTGTGCATATTCACTACATGTTGCACTCCTTCTTTCCTCCACTCCTGGATCTCTCCTTGATAGGAAGTGGGTTCTTTAAGCTAAAAGGTGTCATGGTAGTAGTCTCTGTTGCTAAATTCAGCACAACTAGCTCCAAAAAAGAAGGCACACTGGCTTGAATTTTTATAGTTCCTTTATTCATTGTTGATAAAGGTAAACATGAATCCTCATGACTATTCTCTTGATGTATGCCTTCCATAATCATTTGCGGCTGAGACAATGGAGTTGTCTGACTTGCCTCTACTTCTCATGATGCTCCTTCTGGAGCCATTGGTTGAATGTGGCTTCCTGATTGAATGCAGCTTCCTGGTTCCTCTATGAGGCTATCAATTGGTTGTTGCATAGCTTCAGTTGAATTATTCACACATGATATGTTAACCTTCTCTTTGGGCCATGAAAATACTGCCCCATTTTCAAAATCATGCATGTCTCTGACATTTTTTGATTTTAGCTAGTTACAATTTTTTTTCATAGCCCATTATGTTCTTATGTAAAGAATCTAGTCTATCACTTATGATTCCTACAGAGAAAGTTTCATAGAGCTCATTCTCCAAGTCATAAATTTCGTTATAAAGTTCTCATTCCTGAGGTGCAAAAAAGTCTATAAGCAATTGCATGTATTCATAACTCAGTTTTAAATTTAATGATTGTCACCTTCTCAACAGTTCAGGGGATGTATCCCCATAACTAGGCATATTCAAAATTCTAAGGCCTCTTGGCGTTACTGTATGAGAAAATTACTGTATAATACTGATACATATTCATGTGTTTCTAAATCGATTGTGACAAGTGTGATGGAAAAAGTCTTATTTTTTTATTTTTGACATGCTTATGACTGGTATGATCTCTGCAAGTCTTTTTTCATTATTTTAATGTTGAACACCCCTTGATTCCCATTATATATGGACTCTTGAAAATCCATAAAAATGTTAAATGTCTACCAATGCATCCTGATATATCTGGCAAGGGCTGGATAACAGCACCTCTCTTAATTTTCATTGAAAAAAGTTTACATCCTTTACTAGATAATTGTGAGACAGTTTTAAAAGAGACAAAGACATTTCTAGAGAGGTTATATGTTAAAGTTTCAAGTTTGAGGAAGATTATTTATTAGTTACTTTAGATACAGAGTCTTTATTTACTGTGATCCCCAATGAATTGGGAATAGATAGCATTAGGAAATTTCTTAATGAGAAGCAAGTATTTAATAATGATAAAATAAATTTATTATGTACCTTACTTGAAATAATTCTTGAAAATAATGTTTTTATTTTTGAGCAAGAGTTCTTTCAACAAAATGTTGGCATAGCTATGGGCACAGCTTGTGGTAATAGAGATGCCAACCTGGCCTTCATACCATGGGAGACAACTAAAGTACTACAAGCTAATGATTTCTCTAAGTATATAGCATGGTATGTATGCTTTTTGGACAATATATTTTTGTTATGGGAGGGTCCTATATATTTTTAGAAAACTTTATAGAATATTTACATGCTACTACAAATTTTCTTAGATTAACATATAAATATTCTTTGGAACAGATAGAATTTTTAGATATCATGGTCAAGAAAGTAGAGTTAAATGACATACAGACTAGTTTATATAGAAAGCCAACACGGAAGAATAACTTGCTGCATACAAATTGTATGCACCCTACACATGTTACGCGCAATGTTATACAACGGTAATTTTTTAGAATTATGAGGATGCATAATAATGAAGTACAACTGAACAGAGCCATTCACTCTCTGAAACAAGATTTTTAGATGGAGGTTATTGCGAGAAAGAGATTGACATCAGTATCAATAAAGCAAGAAAGGAAAGGCAAGGTAAATGTACACCATATTTTACAGAGACAATAGAAAGGCAAAGATGAATTAGATATGGTATCTAACCTCAGTGTCCCACTTACATATTCCAGTAATATCAAAAAGCTTTGTGATATTATAAAAGGTAACTGGAATATTCTAATCACTATTGAAGAGCTAAAAAATGTAGTTAATGATACACCATATTTTTCTTTTAAGAATAACAAATTCCAAAAAGGGCATTTGTGTTATAGAACATGTGAATACAAAAAGGAAATAGAGTCAAATAGGGTGGGAATGTATATCTATAGGAACTGTACAGTATGTAAATATGTGTATACAGGACCATACTTTACATACCCGTATGCTAATTTTAAGATAGAATTAGAATTCTATGCAGATTGTAAAACACGTAACAGTCTATTTTAGTGTATGTCAAGTATGCTATGCGTTCTGCATAGGAAAAACTAATCGTATCCTGAACGACAGAATCCTTGAGAATTACAGAAATATTAAGAATGGAAAGGAGACCAATGCATTGACACAACATAATGCTAAGGAAGGGTCTGACCATGTTTTTAAATTTTTGGTGTTAGAAGTAATAGAATAGGGAATAAGAGGGAGAGATATAATTAATGTAACAGAAACAGCAGAACAAAAATTGATTTTATTTTTTAATGCTGATAAACCACCCAGTCTCAATGGTATGTTGTCCCTGAAATCTTTTTTTTTAAAGCATGTCCTTTGAAACACTGAAACTGTATAATATTTTATGTATGTTTTTTATATATGTGTATTTTTGTAACATCTTAGTTTAAATAGATATGAATGGGTAGTCTACTATGTTATATTCTTTATACATATATGATTTATATTCACTTTATATGTATTAAATGTCTTTAATGAGTGAATTTAAATTAATTGTATTTTTGAATCTATTTAGTCTGATGAACTATCTGAGCATCATGAAAGTGCGTACTTCTTTTTGTGTTATTAAAGCAATCTTCTTAGCCATGTTGGTTTGGTTCTTTTTTCTTTCTTTATGCATTGTACTAGTATTTAGTACCTCACCTTTATCTTAAGTCTTGGTTTGTTTCTTCTATTGAACAGTTGTAAATCCTCACTGGCCATAAAATCCAGTTGTACCTCTGTGCAGAAATAAAAATCCCATTCCCCAGTCTAGAAGTAAGCTAGAAACTAGTTTCCACTAATAAATTTTTACCACTTAAGAGAATCCCATGCAGAATTATTTTGTTTCTCTTCATATGTGTATGATGTTTTTCTTTTGGAGGGTGCAGAGTCCAACAGGCTAGTATTCAATTAAGGTAATGAATGCCAGCATAAAATACAACTAACATAAAACTCTTGTGCCTTAATAATATAAAAAATGCACACATGGGGAGCTTCCTCCATACTAAGGCAATGTTGATATACCTGATTTGAAGTATTTAGTTAAGCTTTGTCATGCCTGTTTCCCCTTAAAAAGGAGACAACAGGAAACATTAGATCTAACATTTGAAAATATAATGCAATTTATGTGTTGTGTTTCTTTTTACTAAACCTTATGTTCAGAAATCTTTACAGAAAAAAATATATGAAATATTACCTGTATGTTATTAAACATAGAAAGCTTTACATAAACTATTACTTTCCAAAAATCATAGTCAAACTATATTCATTTTTAAGGTATTTCCAAAAGTAGGAGCAATGGCAGAAGGTGGTCCCTGAGAAATTGAACTGGATTACAACCCAAGGAACAACTTTGAATCTGTTAGAACTTTTAAAGAGTAAGTTTTCAGTTATTTGAATGGTCAGGAAAATCCTCTGTTGATTGAGGAACCCCTTCATGACCATGCGAAAATGAACGCTGCAGGTATTGATTATAATTTACTGCTGAGCAAGCTATATAAGATTAAGAGTGATGTTTTTAATTTGAAAAGGCTACAAACTCAATGGTACCATTTTGAAGCATGTATATAGTATCTTGTGGTTCCTCGTTGATTGAGAGTTCCTAAAATGCCCACTTATGGTGAACGACACACAGAACTACTTTCTAAATGGTAGAAATTTAATCTGGAATTAAGTTTTAATTACATGCAGCTACTGACTGATTTTTTTAAACTGGAAGAGGAATTACTAGTGGAGAAAATAATTGATGAACAAAGGTCCTTGTATGAGACTTTTCCACACAATGTTCTAGATGAAAGCTAAATGCCTTGCTTGAATCAACAATTCTTTTTGAAGAAAAGATTGTTACAATTCAAATATAAAAAAGTTGAAAGAGATAGGAAAGACTTTGCTGATGGTCTTGTGTTTGTATGGCTGAAAACTAATACTCAGACAGTTAATGTTAAATCTAGTGCCAACAGTAATTTAGATGTATTGGTTGAAAAGTCATCACAGTTAAATTTAATGGACTGTACAAGCAATGCAATTCAGTAGAATATTGCACCACAATGTTATTTGCTTGAGGGTAATGGTGAAGTGAATGCAAAATTATCGAGAGACAGAAGCAAGGAGAAAGATGTCAGCATTTTCTACACTACATTTTGCTATTACCCCAGTTACAAGCCTGGAAGTGACTGTACAGGAAGTCAATATTTTGAATCGTAGACCGGATGAAAGAGGGAGACATGTTAAGTTGAGGAAGAACAGGAAACAGGTTTTTCCACTTTTCCTGATTCATCTAAACAAAGTGATTGGTCAGGATACTTAGGAGGAAAGAGGCCATTTGAGAAGCTGAGGTCAGTTGAAGTGGAAATTGCAGCAGGAACCTCTGAATAACCGCACACTGAAGTAAATGTGGCAAAGCAGGAAAATCATTTGTTTGGAATATTTCTTCCAAATCCCTCACAACTGATGAACTTTCAGTACTTGAGAAGGGACTCTCCTTTATACCAGCTCAGGAAACTGAGGTAACTGACTCGGTTATTGTTCTAAAATGATTTATCAGAAAGAAACTGATTGTTCTAATGTTTGTAATTTAAAAAAAAAACAGCATGTTTTTGCCTATAAACCACCCTATTCTAGATACTTGTAGTAGATTATGTGAGAATGAGTTGCATAAGCTGTTCACGTGATCAAAAATTGTAAATGGCGAACACGTATTGAGCGAACCTGATTGGTAGAAACGTTGAAATGTCACGCGCGTAACAAGGAAGTCGCCGTAGGGAATATTTTCCCTTTACTTCAATGCAGTGTGATCTCAGAGTAGGAATATTTAAGTAGTGGGGGTGTGCAGGGGGGCTTGCCCCCCTGCCTACAGTGTTTAGGTAAGTATATTTATTTAATTATTTATTTTTTTATTATATTTTTTAAAATTTCAAACATCGCTCATATGGTGTCGACCATATGGTGTTTGATGTTTGAACTTTCGAAAATATAATATAGACCTACAAAAATGTACATGATATCGAAAGTTTAGAAATTTATAGGTGGAAGAAAAAGAGGCCTTAAAAAGATTACAGAAGGATGACGCAATTGCTATTCAACCTACTGATAAGGTAGGGCCTACTGTAGTCATGGACTGAGACTATTATTTTACTACCATGAAACAGATGCTAGGAGATGAAAGTGTTTATAAGAAGATTAAAACAATTGATTTTAGGAAAATGATCTCCAGAGTAGGGACATTAGTCAAGATTTGTGCAATTATTTTATTATAGAGGCTTTATAATTCCTTCCATAGAAGGACTCCTTAAGATCCATAAGGATCCCCTTCTACCATCCTTTAGACCCATTGTTTCGGGTCATAACTGGTGTACAGTCTACAGAGAGAAACACCTGAGACACCTTGTAGACAAAAATGAATATATTTCGAAAGACTCTAGACACTGCTTGACTGATTTGTTTAACTTTTTGATTGAATGGGAAGGACAGAACAACTTCCTTTTAGTTACTTTAGACGTTCAATCGCTGTTTGCAGTCATACCTAATACAACTGGGATTGACATGTTCACGCAATATTTAGTTCATTATAGTACCCATTATCACAACTTTGTTGAGTTAATTTGTTTATTGATGGAAATAGTTCCTAAAAACAATGTTTTCATGCTTGACCATGAAATATTTCTTCAGAAAGATGGAGTAGCCATGGGCATGTCTAGTACAAATAGCTATGCTAACCTAGTAATGGCTACTTGGGAACAGGAAGTCATTTTGAGACACCCAGTATGGCAACAAGTCATTTTTTATAGACATTTTGTTGATGATTTTTTTTTTCTTTACTATGGATGTGTACTGAAAATGATTTAGACTTGTTTTTTTGACTATTTAAATAGGAGCGCTCCATTCCGTAGGTTTAGTATAAATAAATCTTATGATGAGATAGAATTTTTGGATGTTAAACTATATAAGAAAGCATATGGTAAAACAAGCACCATGATACACAGAAAACATGTTATAGAAGCACCTTACTACATAGAAAGAGTATGCACCTTGGTTATATTTTAAAGAATATAGTGAGATGTCAGGAGATGAGAACTTCTAGACTAAATGGTGAGGATGACAAATTCATGTGTGAACTTGATGCTCTGAAAGTGAGATTCAGAGAAGGAGGGTACAGGGATGACTCTACTGCAGTTATCCGTGGGGAAGTTTCTAATTTGAGATCAAGTCTGGTTAAACCTTACTTCTCAAAGAATCATGGTATGCAAGATGGATGTATACAGCTATAGCAGGGAAATAATTCGTATGCCCATTTTTTGTACCACTAACATTGATTTAGTAATGGGAGTTATGAAGAAGCATTGGCCTATATTAACTACCAATCCTGAAATAAAAAAGATAGTGGGAGAAAAAAACATTTTTTATTTAAGAAGAAAACATCCCTTAAGCAACTATTATGTTATCCCAGGGACAGAGTAAATAATTCATCATCTAATACTATCCATGGAATGTTCCCATGTCATAATGTAAATTTTGTGTATACACTGACACTTTAGGAACATTTAAACATCCAGATACAAAGAGAATATATGCTTCCAAAGTGTAGGCTAACTGTAACTCCTGTAATGTGATTTATTAAGCTTACTGTGCTAAATGTCATGCATTTTATATAGGGAAAACTAACAGGAGATTTAGGGATAGAATCAGTGAGCATGTTTATAATATCAGGCAGGGCATCAAGACAAGTGCATTAGCCAAACATGTCACTGGTAATGATTCAACACATAGTTTTAAATTTTTGGTGATACAAGTGGTTTATATTAATGAACATGGTGGTGATATTGAAAATTTAACAGAGGCGTCAAAGACGAGGTGGATTATTAGAATGAGAGCAGATACTAGTAAGAGCCTAAATGAAAATATTCCATTGAAACCTCTGTAGAAAGTGAAGGGCCTGCACAGATGATCTTTTTTAGGAAATGCCCTTAGAATGTATTTTAATCTGCATTTATGATTGTTTTTCATTAATATAGTCTAAAATGTTTTGTAAACATTTTTATATTTTTATCTTTTACACAATATATATAATTATTGGAATAGGATATTATTATTTGAAATGTTTGCTGAGTGGAACATTGTTGCTAAGTTATGAGTTATTGGAGTCATTGCTTGGTTAAGATAGTCTTAAAAATTATATATATATATATATATATATATATATATATATATATATATATACACACACACACACACACACACACACACACACACACACACACACACAGAGTTTGTGGAATATGTTTTTAAATGTCTGATGAAGCTGTATGAAAGTGCTCACCAGATATTAAAGCTTGTATACTGTTTTACATACAACAGTATACAGTAATATATAACGAACATACCTTATCTGACTGCATCTGTTAATCTGACATATGCTTATTCATCTAAATAAGCTTGCTGTACAGGATGGACCAACTATACTGTTAGGAATTTGGATCATTTCCACAAGCTGATGCTGATTTACAAATGACTGCATTCTGATCGGTAGTGATTTCCTGGATTCTACTGATAAACCACTACTTTTCTTCCAGTACTTTTCTAAACTGGATGAGAATTACAATGATAGGGAGAGAGAGGAATCTGACTGTAAAAGACCAAATTCAAGTGAAGTGGAATATAAAAACATTTGAAAAAAATTTGAAAAGCAGACTGAAAACTAATATAACTAAAACACTTTCCTTAAATAATAGTCCTTTAGAGTTTTACTCCTGACTGGCTAAACTCAGGTGACCAAACACAAAATCCAGGAGGGAATAAGTCCAGCAAAGTGATCATACCTGACAGATACTGCGGAGATCATCATGCTGAACTATTTAAACTATATGGTAGTTGTCATCAACATCTAGTCATCTTTCACCACTATAATGAAAACTGTACATCCTGTTGAAAGTCTTTATTCTTTTAAGAGGGAAAATGTTAAAAGAAAAAAAAATTAAAGTGGAAAACAGATATTGCTGAGTATAGTCCACTTTGAGTATACATATGACAAGAGCTAAGTCACTCTTTCTGGGGATGCGTTAGTTAAATCACCAACTTAATCCCATTTACAGTATGAGTTAGCTATAACAACTGCATCATTCATGAGTTATGCAGGAATTTACTCAAGACTGACCAAGTCTGACTCAGAGGGCAAAGCCTGACAGACCAAATGCATGTGACAGGAGGCATTAGGTCCTGCTTATCTCCAATACCTTGCAAGTATTACAGGTATTAATCCAGGCCAGACATTAAATTTTAAGTCTTAGCATATTAACAGTTTTAGCTTATGGTGTAGTACATGATCACTGTGAAAGTGAAGGGCTTCACAGAGAGGCCCCACATCTATGAAGACATAACAGTTGTTAACTGTAAGTTATAAAATTAAACTGAACATGTTTAGTAGTGATTTAGTTTGCACCTCTTTCTTGCTAATGTCAGCCTAGTGCTGTTATGTGTCACTTTCAAAGAAAAGACTTAAGTCAGAACTTATGCACTTTGATGGGATGTCAGTAACCTGGGAGTTATGCAGTTTTATCCTCCCCTGTGAGCAGTGCCATCTGATAATCTGATTGGTTGAAACTGACTTGTATAATTCCTGATATAGATCATTCCAATAATCTGATAAAACAAGAACAAGATGACAAAGGCCATTCAGTCACACTACACCAAACTGTAGAATTCACCCCACCTCCGTAATGGCGCCATCCCACAGACAGGGTTTACCAAATATAATACCATGCAACATCAAAGTACTGAATTGAATGGAGTTTCACTACACCCAGAATAGATCATTCCATAACAGTCTGTGTTAAAGAATCCTATGTAACAATGTAACTTGTCCCAAAGGGATACCAGATGGGGAGGGTGAATCACAATGTACCCAACCGTGCATGTGCATGGGCCCATTCTCTCTTTCTGACTTATTATACCTGCAGTATGTTTTCACCTGTATGTGCAACAAGGTACTGGAGGTACTCTGGCTTCTCATTTCTGTTTTTCTGCACTGTAAAGTAATATTACTATGCAGGTAAGCTGCTACTGGTCCAATCTATCCTACTGAAATTAATGGGATTCACCAGTTAGTCAACCTTATACACTAGCGAACCTTTCTAATGTAACTGTAACTTCTATGTAAAGACCATGACTCACTGATTAGAATTAATCATAGGTGTCTGACAATCCATATTAAAGTTGATCAAAATGTAGACTGTCAGAGCTCTTTCTTTTACAGTCAGGCATGGAGAAACTGTGTAACATTGTGTATTACTACATACCTAAAACATTCTGGAATCCATTCCATGCTATACTGTGAACTGGTCACTTGTGCAAACATAGGGCTACATATAAATGATGTAAATCTCGCCAGTTACTAGGAAAATTTCACATAATGAAGTTTTATAGGGAAATGCATGCACTAAGCTTTTATGTAGAAGTTATTTATAGCAATGTCTTTAAGCAACTTCGCTGTTCACCTGCTGTACTCACTGACGGGAAAAAAGTGCATAAAAAATTTACCTCATTGAAGTGTGCTGATATTCCTCACCAAAGAGAGAGAGAGAGAGAGAGAGAAGCATGGCTTGGATATCTGGCATTTTTTTCATTTAGTATTGACTTATGGTGGGTAGCAAAAAGCATGTCTGAATTATGAAGTTAAATGTTTGCTATCTGGTTACCTAGAATTTAGCCACAGTAAGAAGCAAACCAGGTTTGGCTCTCTTTTGGCTCACTTTGGATCATTTGTGGTATTGTTATTAAAATATTCTGTTTGATGTGTCCTTCTATGTTTGGAAAAATGTACTGCCTGGAAGCCGTGTGAAATTGATTTTTTTTAAGAAAACAGACTATAATAGACAGGACAAATAAAACAAATGAAAGCTTACTCATAGAATATTACTATGATTCATTTAGCTCTAGGGTAGCTATTCCAAGTAATTGCTTGAGACAGCTTTCAAAGCAATCAGCCTTCTGGATAAACTATAAATAATTTTGGACATTTTTCCCAAATGTTTATTAAACAACTACAATCCCTTGTGTCACAGTATCTTTGAAATGCTATAAAACACAATTATGTATACATTTTGAGTGCATGTGATTTCTGCCAAATATTTTACCTGTTTGTTTACCTATTAAAAAATGACCCTTATTGAATATTTTAAGCCATGACCTTGGTCACAAGCAGAAGAATAATAATGATTTTTATATGGACAGTTTAGACAATTGAACCAACCTGCATTTTTGTCTTCTTTGTGATTTGGGAAAAAAATGGCCAAAAATTCATGAGAAAAGGAGCATTAATTGCATTAGGAGAATATGCAAAAGACACACAGAGGGCAACTGCAGGTTAGGAATTTAATAAAACTTGGGTCAGTATTTATAATCTGGAGCTTTGCATTTTTGTAGCAGTGATCAGTGAAGAGTGGGGCAACATGGTTATGCAAATGCTGGACTCTCAAGATGACTGCAGAAATGTGAACGACTTTTAGGGAACATGACTCCTCTCACAAAAGCGTAACATGGTTGATGCATGAGTGATACAGGCACAGCTACTACATTGTTAATGGGCTTTACAGTTATGCATATGAGTTTGATTCATAGACACAAATCTATAATGAGCTAATTTGCATACAAAGTATATAAATAGCCCTAAATTTACACCAGAGGATAGCAGTTTTCAGGGAGGATACTGAGATGAGAGGGTGGCTTAGTAGGTGCTTCTGCATACCTGAACATTTTTAATGAAGGGATCACTTGGATAAATGTTTCATTTTGAAGTTTGTGGATACCTGGACATTTTGGTGAAGAGGTCACTTGGGGATATGTTTCATTTTAGTGCCTGTACATACTAGGGCATGTTACCAAAGAGGTCCCCTGGGGAAATGTTTAATTTTGTTGCTTATGCATACCTGGACATGTTATTGAAGGGGCTACATAGTAAATGTTGCATTTTAGTGCTTGTGTATACCTGGAGATATTACTGAAGGGTTCACTTGGGTGAATGTTTCATTTCAGTGCTTGCGCATACCTGGACTTAAGAATGAAGGGATCCCTTGGGGAAATATTTCATTTTAGTGCTTGTACATACTAGGGTATGTTACTGAAGAGGTCGCTTGGGTGAATGTTTCATTTTGGTGCTTATCCATACTAAGACATTACTGAAGGGAGTCTCTTCAGTGAATGTTTCATTTTTTTTGCATGTATACAATAGTGTATGTTACTGAAGGAGTCACGTTGGAAAATGTTTCATTTTGTTTTTTTTTTTATGCAAGGGCATGTTACTGAAGGGGGCACTTGGCTGAATATTTAATTTTGGTTTTTGTGCATACTAGGACATATTACTGAAGGGGTCAATTGGGTGAATGTTTCCTTTTGATGTTTGTGCATACTTGGAAATGTTACTGAGGGAGTTTCTGCGGAAATAATTCATATGTGTGCCAGGAAAGTGCTTCTGCATACTTGGACAACAAGGTTCATGGATTGCAACTCCATTATCAAAGGCAAAGGGCCACATTTATCAAGGGATGTGCATGCTGCAGGGATGTTAGACGATGAATTGCAAAACTGCCTCATTTGTATACTACACTTTACAACATTTCTCATTTGCATCTCATTATTTTTAAGGCCTTTTGCATCACATAAATGGCCTCTATGAATCTCACCTTTGCTACACTCATTTGAAAGAATCAGGAATACCCCTACCTCATTTGTGCCAGCAACTATGAATACTGGACTTAGAACTGAGATGACTAAGCACTGAACACATGTCAGCATGGCCTTCCAAAGACTTTCAATAAATTTCACAGTATTTTTTTACTTATACTGTCTTTGCATGTCTGATTGGAAGACATTTTCTAGCAAACTTAAAATGTTATGCATTTATGTGAGGTAGCCATCTACAATGTTGTAATGTGGGCACATGAAGTGATTGTTTTCCACTTTGGGGTCAGTACTTGAGTTGTACTATGGTCTTCTGAGCATAGTTTTAAATACAAAATTTAAATGCAGAAATATGTCATCATTTTTCATAGCTATTGCAGTGTTTTGAGACATTAATGGACAGCCGCATATAACAACTGCCCTAAGTAATGTTCAGGGCAAAGTGGCGAAGGGATAGAGTTTCATTATTCCTGTTGATACCTTCCTTATTTATTTCCTGTTTATGGCAACATTAATATATCACAGTGAACCAAAAGCCCTGGTTTTATATTTTTTGTATTACTTTTTAAAATGCTTTTTATTTAAGTTGTGTTTTTGGCTCTGTCTCTCTATGTGTCCCATTCAATAACATGTCCTACTATGCACAAGCAGTCAAAATGAAACAATCACTCCACGGCCCCTTCAGTAGCATGTCCTACTACACACACACGCAAACACACACACACACACACACACACACACACACACACACACACACACACACACACACACACACACACTCACACACACAAACACACACACACACACACACTTGCAGCTCCGTGCGTCATTTCCTACACACACACACACACACACACACACACACACACACACACACACACACACACACACACATACACACACACACTCGCATCTCCCTATATCATTTCCTTCACACACATGCACACACACATACACACACACACACACACACACACACACACACACACACACACACACACACACACACTCACACACACACTCGCACACGCGCACACACACTCACATCTCCCTATATCATTTCCACCACACACATGCGCACACACATACCCACACACACACACACACACACACACACACACACACACACACACACACACACACACACACACACACACACACAAAAACAGGTATGTTTAAAACATCAAGTGTGTTAACACACATTTATTAAATAGTTACCTGGTTAATGTCTCACGAGAAACTGCAGTCCCTTTTGCAGATGTTGTTGACAAGAGCGGTGAAAGTGACAGTATTCCATGAACATGGGCCACAGGTATTTTTTTCCTGGATCTGTTGCATGTAGTTAATTCTAAATTACAGGTATTTGAAAAGCATTCACAGCAGTTACTACTGAGTGGATGGTTTAACTGTATTTTAAGCAGTTTGCTGTGTAAGCACAATTACTGTGAGAAATTCTGATAATGTCAGCTGTTCAGTGTTCTGGTTTATCATCAGAATTGTAAAAATAAAATAATAATAATGGGATAGGGATTGTGAAACCTACTTTTATTAGCATTGTAATTGGAAATGGGTGTATTTTCTAAATATCCATGTGTAATAATGACTGAGTAGCTGTTTTGGTGGGCCTTTTGGAGCACTGAGACTTAAACAGATCAGTTGCGTATGCATTCTCCTATGGGACTGTATTATTGTTTTGGGGAGTGGATTTGAGTTGTGAAATTCCATGTATTGAAAGCACTCTGATCCATTCATAGCTTTTGCTCATTTGGGATATGTGTTGATTTGTGGGTGCTGCAAGGAACAGTGATGGGCCCTACATTATAGCTGCTGCAAGGAACACTGGGTTCTTTGCTTTTCTGGGATCTGTGTTTTTGTTGATGGGTTTCAGATTTTGACAGTGCTTATCACGTTTGCCTCTGTGGTTGGGTTTAGTTTTGTTGCTACTATAAATGTAATTGACTGGGTTAATATTTATGACAATAGCTCCTGATGTTTTTCTAAGCTGGTTGGGGGCTTGGCCTTTGGTTAATAGTACCACACATGTGATTGACAGCATGTATGACATATACTTCTTAGGTCTTGGACAACTGTTTCTGTGCTGCTTAATAATGTAACATAAACTCAAGTAACTCAAATGTTAACCGAAAAGGAAAGGGAGTGTATTTGCCCCTCTGTCATTAGTGACACAAGATTTATTCATATTTAATAATTAATTAATATTAATTGTACATGTGGATGTGAATGACCTGAGATGCACCTCCCTGGACTACATGAAAAGAGACATGGAGGAGATCTCGGATTATGTAGCCCAGGCGGGTATGACCCTAGCCTTGAGCGGCATCCTACCATCACCCAGAATGATACCACAGTACAAGCAGAAAATAACTGATTTCAACAATTGGCTAAGTTTCTGGTGTCATTCTATGGGGATCCAGTATCTGTCTGCCTGGGATGATATGACTGACAGACCTTGATGCTTTGCCAGAGATGGCCTGCATCTGTCACCCCTGGGCTTCTGGATATCGGCCAAGGCTCTTGCCACCCCTATAGTGTCTTTTTTAGGTGGTGTTCCAAAGACAAAATTACCACCATAATAGCTACAAACAAATGCAATCTGAGGGTCATGCTGCTCAATGCTAGAAGTCTAAATCTCAAAATGCACTCACTGGAAGCACTCCTTAAAATGGAGAACAGCGACATTTGTGCTATAACAGAGACCTGGTTCAAGGCAGCAAAAAGCACCACTGCACTACCAGGCTATAACTCATTCCACACATTTCGGCCCCAAAACATGGACCGAAGCTCCAAAGGTGGTGGTGTTTCCATATTCATAAAGGATGCGCACACCTCCAGACTGGTAGCCCAACATAATGCATCAGAGATACTTCAGGTGATGCTAACATTGGGTAAGACACTGATTCAGGTCGTAGCCTGTTATAGGTCCCCAACCATGTCCCAAGACACTCACTCCACATTCCTAAGCACCCTGGAGAATATTAGAGTCTAACCTAACACACTCATACTGGGCAACCCCTCCATTAACTGGGAAAACTACTCATGCACCAATACACTTGCCCAACGTTTCCTGGAGTTCATTAATTCCAATGACCTGGAGCAGCTCGTTCTTACCTCTACTAGAGGTAGCAACATCCTTGAAATGATCATTACCAACATGGGTGATCATTTCTCTACACCAGTAGTCAACTACTCCCTAGTTAGATCTGACCACAAACTAATCACCTTGGAAATCCACATCCCTACCTCCCACCCCCACAAAGGTAACCACCATGAAAAACTTCTCCAAAGCTAACTTTGGGCTCCTAAAAACAGAGGTGGCTAACTTCATGGCACCCATGCAAATGGAGAATAGTTGCATGACTACCGAATCATACACCAATGCACTGTACAAACACGTACATAAATGCATGGATCTTGCCATACCCAATAGAACCAAGACGCTTTCCTCCAAAAAAAGGAAGGCAATATGGTGGTCCCCTGCCATAAACAAATTCTACAACAGAAAGAGGAAACTGATGTGGAATAAGGTGAAGTCCCAAGGCTGGAAAAACTCCTTTATCAGCCTCAACAAAAAGTTGAGATCCCTCGTCCAATCCTCTAAAGCTAGTTATGAAAACAGAATTGCAGCAGATAGTAAAGACAACCACAAGGCATTCTATAGTTATGTAAAGAACCTCCATGGCAATACTCAGATTTGATCTGAGCTACTGCACAATGGTACCTTCTGTACCAAGCCAACAGATATTGCCAATATACTGGATGACAGATTCAGTGCCAACTTTTCCCCTCTCTCGCCCCCCCAAAGGACCAATCATAATACCAGTAGATTGCCAGGCACCCAGTATTACTGCTGCACAAGTTAAAACAGCACTGTCCAAGGCCAAGAATACAGCTTCTATGGGACCTGACAATATCCCTGGCTGTGTTCTACATGAACTACAGAGTGAACTGGCACCTCACCTGTGTGCCTTGTTCAGTCACAGCCTCACCTCAGGCTTTGTCCCTACCAAATGGTTTACTGTTATAGTCATCCCTCTCCACAAAGGAGGAGTGACTACAGACCCTGGGAACTATTGGCCCATTAGCCTGGCAAGTCTGATATGCAAAGCTATGGAACGCATCATCATGGACCTAATAAACAAGGATATAAGCGAGTCTACAAACTCTGGATCCCACACAGTTTGGTTTTGTGAATGGTAGATCATGCCTGCTCAACCTAGTTTACTTGTTTGAGTCAGACCAGAGCTGTGGATGAAGGCAATGTGGTTCATACAGCCTATCTTGATCTGGCCAAGGCCTTTGATACCATTCCCCACTCAGGAATCATAGAAAAACTCACTAAGCTAGGAATCAACCCCTATATCACTAGGTGGGTTGCAAACTGGCTCACAGATAGAACCCACAGTGTGAAAGTAGCTGACTCCAAGCCAGACTGCTGACCAGTCATGAGTAGAGTCCCACAGGGATCGGTCCTGGGTCCTATCTCGTTTGGTATCTACTTCTCAGAAGTCCAGTCCAACACAAAGGGGCTCTGGCTGACAAAGTGCACAGACAATTGCAAATTGGGAGCCATTATTAACTCCCAAAGTGAAGTTGACATCCTACAGAAAGGCCTCACTGAGACCAACGACTGGTGTCAGAACCATGGCCTTAAGCTCAGTGCCAAAAAATGTGTCATCATCCCCTTTGGGAAAAACCCATTTCCCATGAACTACCACATTGATGGTAGTCCACTGAACACAGAAGGCATTCTAAGAGATCTGGGAACACAGGTTGACAGCAACCTCTCTTTTGACCACCACACAACCACTTTGGTCAGAAGGTCCTTCTATGTGGCTCATCTCATTACTAAGTGTTTTGCATCCAGGAAGAAAGAGGTTATTGTCTCCCTCTACTCTTCCCTCATTACGCCAGTCATTGAGTACAATTCCCCATTTGGCAAGTACCTCACTAGACACTTGGAACAACTCACAAAGAGGATCCTAGGCCTTAAACACTTGTCCTATATGGACAGACTCAAAAAACTCCAACTATTCTCTTTCCCATATCTCCTGCTTAGAGGTGATCTCTGCTTGACTTATAAAGCCATGTCTGACCCAGCTCTGTTAGAAATGCTACATCTAAAGAAATCCCAATCCCTCCACAACACACACTCCATAGACCTCAACCTCATTACCACAATCAACAGAACGTGCTGGAGGGACAAGTTCATTACCCAGAGACTGCCCATGCTATGGAATAGACTTCCCATACATGTCAAACAGAGCACCTCACTGGCCCTCTTCAAGAGAAATCTTGATGAGTGGATGGGAAATAGAAAATTTACCCTGGGGATCACTCCAGTGGCTCTACTCGACAGAGGCACTGGAAACTAAGGTCAGGTGACACGATTTCAGGGTAATCCTATGGGCTAGGCTTGTAAATGCTCCAGGGCCATTAGCCAAGTATACACCTATGAACCTATGAACCTATGATACTAATGTTTTACTTAAACACTAAAAAGTAAAAAATAAAAATATAAAAAAAATTAAAAAAAAAAAGAATGCTTTTTATTGAGTCTCTCTAAAAAGTAAAAAAATAAGGAAGAAGAGAGAAAACTTTGCAAAAGAAACACAGACGAGCTGATTTCAGAAAACCATTTGAGGTTGATTTTGCCGATTGTGATGATGAGGTACCAGAAGAAGTAGCAAGAATCAACAAAACCAACCATGAATTATGAAGTGAGATAGGTTAATTTTGGTGGCAAACTTAAATTTTCAAAAAAGATTTGAAAATATACAGGAAAGATATAATGAGATTAAATGAAGAGACCTGTATGAGTGATATACCTCCACATGGGAATGCTCCTGCTCTCACCCTTCATAACCTACTATTTACTCTAGTAACCTTTTCTCTTCTGACTGTCTAAACACCAGGTAGCATTACTCATGGCCTACCTGTATACTACTCTAACTCTGCTCAAAAAAAAAAAAAAAAAAAAATATGTTGTTACTCTTATTACCTGTGTTTTTAGCTGTCTCTGCATGTTTAATTACATAAACTGTATTATGTTTAACCCCATCAAATGTATATGTATATCTTCACCTTTGTGTAATCTGTATGTGGAGCTTTTTCTCAATGTTTAATCCCATGTAATGTATATGTTTATCTTCATCTTTGTTTAATCTGTATGTGGAGCTTTTCTCCCCAGGACTCCATTGAAAACGGGTTCTTCGAGCCCAATGGACTATCCTGGTTAAACAAATGCAAATAAATAAATAAATAAATGAGGTCAGCAGAAATACTATTTGTTAGAAAAATCTATACATGCTGCTTAGAAAATATATTTACAATGTATGCTGCTTAGAAAATATGTTTACAATGTATGCTGCTTGGGAAAATGTGTATTCAAACATTCAAACACATATAAGTTGTGTGGTCAAATATATAGAGAAATGTGTGCTTTAGTTAGGAATAAATGTACTTAAATCCATAATAGAGAACAAAGTTTATGTAATGCATTTAATTCTGTCTTACTAGAATAATAGTAGAAATAAACTTGCATATTATTGCTTGAAGCACAAGCTGCAGTGTAATCAGAAATTTGGCCTTGGCAGCGTGCAAGCACAGCCTGGCTCATGTCTTTCAAGTAAAGATTATTTTGCAAAGTTAGAAAATAATAAATCTGTTCGCATGTGTATCTTCTGCCTGCTTCCACCAGAAGAATAGCCTTGTGCACTATCAGAGATAGTGCCCAGCTGGTGAACAAGAAAGACAAAGAGAGGCATTAAAGAAGACATACATCTATTGTATTCGAACTAATCTAAGAGCCTTGAATTGGCTACATCCTCAGGAGGTCATCGTGACTGACCAGGTGCTTGCAAGGCTGTAACATTCTCATGGGAAAAGACTTTTGAAAAACACAACCTCAGCACTTTTCCATAAGTTACTATGATGTAAAGACCCTGTCACTGACCACGCCAGTGAGGTGGGCAAAACTGATAATGACATGTATAAAAATGGTGTCCTCTGTGAATAAACTAGACAAAATTCTGTACAAGTTTGTGTATGGTTTTTTGCCTCCTAATGTACATTAGAGCGTTAGATACTTGAGTTCTCCTGCATTATTGTTTGTTATTGATTGACATTGTTTTGAATAACTCAATGATTTTTACAGTCTGACTCTAACAAATTTATTTAACATTTTGGTCCTAATCGTGCGGAATTCCCTTGGTAAGCTGCAGGTCACAGAGTGCATGAGTGCTAATAAATCTGCAGGAGAAGCTGCCGAAAAAATGGTTCTTCTTAAAGTGAAAAGACCTCCGACTGAATTGTTGTGTGTAAAGAGGCTGTCCACTTTCTGATCTGTGGCTGAAAAGCGGAAGACTGGGCCCCAAGGAAAAACAGTAAGAGCAGGAGGCTCAGGTAAGAAGAATTTCCCTCTTTGTCTTTGTTTTAGATCAGGGACCAGGTTACACTGTGCTATTGCTAAGGTTTGTGATAGCAGGGAGAGAGAGTCAAGTATTGTATCTTGAGTCATAGATCAGGGAATAACAAAGCAAAGTAAACAGTCATTCTAGACACTACTGTGGATATGGGGAAATAAGATACCACGTGGTACAAGAGAAGGGTTACGTAACAGTCTTTTTAAGACATGGGAAATCAGTGCACTAAGAGATCACGAGATCCGCCCCTAACGGATAATGTAAAGCATATGCAATTGCAGTAAGCAGATAATGTGAGATATTTTGCAAAATGTGTTAACAACTATAAATTTGATAGTAAACTAGATAAACTTTCACTAGTTAAACTCCTTAAACAAGCTTTAATCTGATGCAGGGCGTCAGGCAAAAGAAAAACAGCACCAACTAGGCATACCTCAAGCACATAGGTGGATTGAGGAAGCAAATTGTAAAAAGAAAAAAAACAGAAGCTTAAAAATTCTGAAACATTTTTAGACAACAGAGTGAAAGGTCTAACAGACAGAATCTCTGAAAAATGAAAACTTAGAGCAGACTGGACTTGCATTAATTAATGCATACAACAGGGAAATGAGACAGTAGATGGATATTATGCTAGATTATTAAAATGCTTAAAACAGCAATTAAAAAAAAAAAATATATATATACATTTTTAAAAGGTTGCATTGCCTCTGTTAGTAGTTTTATTACAAGGCATATGATAAATCACTGAACAAGCAGGCTGCAAGCCTTACTTGAGTATGCTAGACGTACTGAAAGACACCTTAATAGTAAAAAGAAAAAAAAGGCACAAGTCTTCACTGCTGAAGACGGAGCTGAAGTATTTGTATTACAGTCAGGTAAAAAGGGCATCTAGCTAGGGACTATAAACAAAATAAGAAAGCAATGACAGAAGATAAAGGAGATGTGGACTGACTATATGATAGTGATAATAACCAAAAATCATCAGGAAAGGTTAATAAACAAAAAGAAAATGTGAATGTAGTAGAGGGAATAGAGGAAGTACAAATAGATGTAGAGAATAAAAATGAAAATAAAATTTTAGATTTAGCATTGTTGAGCCTGGAGCTCTACCTAGCAAATACAAAACCAGAAGTAACACTTCTGGTGGAGGGAAGAAAGGTCAAATTCCTGTGTGACTCAGGAGCGTCACGGACTTTGATACACCCCTCCAAGTTACCAAAACATTCTAAATCACCTGATTATATATTAGTAAAAGCAGCAAATGGACAGCTATACAGGGAACCACTTTCCCATAATATAGCAATAACTGACCCTGTTTCAGGTATGACTCAGAAAAGTAAAATTGTAGTTTCTGCAAAAATATCCAGTAAACTTACTGGGAAAAGACCTTGTGCAGATATTTGGCATAGCAGTAGTTCCTACCATGCAGGGTATGGAAGCACAAAGACAAATGAATGCTCTTGTGGTGTGATCAGAGGGTGAAGCCTATTATTGGTACAGCCAGGACCTAGTTATGATTGGTCCAGGGGCAGTAACCAAAGAACTGATAAACGTAGCCATCAGTAAGGTACCCTCCCTTGACACTGATCAGCAGCACTTGTTACATTGTACTCCATACTACTGTAGCACACCAGGACCTAATAAGAAATATAAGTAAAAATCCTGCTGACAAATTAATATTACAAACTTTATGCTGGGATACTGAGGGAAACAGTGTAGTAAGCTGCTCATTACCTCAGGAGTTCATGAGATTGTATAAGTCCAATAGACTGCCACATGTCAGCTTGACAAAAAACAAAAGTGTTAAATGGGCAGACTTAGAAAAAAGGTAACAAAATGGGAAAACAGACTGATTTAAGAGTGTGAGGACAAGGGATATAAAAGCGAGACTGAATTGGTTGACACAGACAGAGACAGCTGTACCCTTGCAATCTAGTAAGGACAGCTGATTAGCATTTTATTAAAAGAAAAGAGGAGGCCTTGTGTAAAATTCCAACAACTCTGTGGTCAACAGGCAAGTTAAATGTAGGGCTTATTCAAGCAGCAGGACCAGTTACAATTACCCCAAAGTCAGCTTTTAGACCACAGAAAAACAATACATTTTGGAAAAGAATGCAAAAGTAAAAATTAAGCCTATAATAAGCAGCATTACTCAAAAAGGAGTACTGGTAGAATCTCCTGATTCACCATGTGATACACCCTATTTCCTGTTAAAAAAAGCAAACGGGGAATGGCAGATGGTACAAGATTTATAAGCTGTAAATAATGCAGTAATACCTAAAGCACCCACGGTGCCAGACCCACATACCTTGTTAAATGATTTAAAGCCACAACAGAAGTATTTTACTGTGGTAGATATAAGCAATGCTTTCTTTTCAATACCTATACATCCTAATAGTCAATATTGGTTTGCATTTACATTTCAGGGTAAAAGGTATACATATACTCGACTACCACAGGGATATTGTGAGAGCCCAATAATATTTGCACAAAAATGGCTAGCAACCTGGCAGGGTCTACCCCACCAGAAAGTAGTCAAATTTTACTTTATGTAAATGACATCTTGCTAGCAGCACCCAGCAGCAGTGCAGGGTGAATACAGTAGCATTGTTAAAATTTTTATTAATACAAGGACACAAAGTAAACAAAAGTAAGTTACAACTTTGGGAAAAAAACACAGGTTAAATACCTGGGATATGTGATATTCAATAAAGATAAAATACTAGATAAGGGAAAGAAAAAAGGGAAAAAACAGCAATTTTGCAAGCACCCAAACCAACAACTAAAAAGAAATGATGTCTTTTCTTAGGTACAACTAATTTTTGTTGGAACTGGGTACCAAATTATTTTACAATGGAAAACAAAAGCAGAAATGGCTTGCTGCAGGTTGAAGCAGTTAATAGCTTCTTCATTAGTTTTAAGACTTCCAAGTTATCACAAACGTTTTTTTAGACCATAGATTGTAAGCAATGGTACATGACATCAGTATTAAAGCAACAACATGGGGATAAGCAATGCCCCATAGCTTACTATTCATCACAGTTAGACCCAGTGGTGCAATCTTTGCCTCACTGTGTACAAGCAGTAGTTGCAGCAGCAATGGCAGTACAGGCTTCAGCCTCAATGGTGTTATTCCACCCTCTCACATTGAGAATGCCTCATGCAGTTGCAATAATTCTGCCACAAGAAAAAGTTGCATACCTTTCTCCTGCTAGACATCTTTCATGTATGACCATACTGCTGAGTCAACCTCATATAAACAGTTAGCTTTACCTAGACAAGATCTTACAGATATGCCCTTGGATAATGCTGAGGTGACATATTACGTGAATGGCTCATGCAGAAGGGGTCCTACAGGGAAAAATCTGGTGGGGTATGCAGTAGTTACAGACACTAAAAATTTAGAAGCACAAACTTTGCCACACAACTTGTATGCTCAAGCAGCAGAACTGGTAATTTTGACAGGAGCATGTATTTTAGTAAAAGGCAAAAAAGTGAACATATATACTGATAATCAGTATGCTTTTTCTACAGTGCATGTGTTTGCACAATAATAAAGAAAATAGAGGGATGATTACATCCAGTGAAAAACCTATTAATCATGCGCAATTTATTTTGGAGCTATTAGAATCTATTCAGTTGCCTACCAAAGTAGCTATTTGTAAATGTGTAGCTCATACAAAACAACAGGATAAGATTTCAAAAGGTAATGCGAGCTGATGCAGCTGCAAAGCAAGCAGCCTCAGACTCAGAAACTTTATTTTTTTTAATGAAAAATTACAGCCCTTTGAGATTTTAGATTTAGACATGTTAAAAACAATGCAAATGTTTACTACAACAGCAGAAAAACAAAACTGGGTAAAACAAGGTGCAATTTTTAAGAATGGACTGTACATTTCCAAAGGAAAAAAAAACAATATTACCGTCTAATTTATTTAGATATGCAGCTTTGTTGAGCCATGGGCAGAGCCATGTCTCAACAGGGGGGATGGTACAGTTAGTAAATAAAATATTCCAAACATATGGATACATAAATTATACAATAAAATTTTGTGCAGCTTGTCATACTTGTAACAAGCACCATGCACAAGGAGCATTTAAAAACAAGCAAGGAGTTTCCTACACCACCATATCCATTCCATACTATTTGTGTGGACTCCATAGAGTTGAATAAATGTGAAGGAAAGAAATACTGTTTAGTGATCATAGATATGTTTTCAAAATGGGTAGAAGCTTTTCCAACCAGGAATCGAATGCAGCAACAGTGGCAAAGGCCCTAGTAAAGGAAATAATTCCTAGATTTGGCATACGGAAAAAGAATCTATAGTGGCAATGGGACACATTTTGTCAATCAGACAATTCAACAACTTGGGAGATTTTTTGGGATTTCCTTAAGGAATCACTGTGCTTACCACCCACAGTCAGCAGGACTGGTGGAGAGGTACAATGGGATTTTAAAAAACAAGTTAAGAAAGTTAATGAGTGAGACTCAAAAGAATTGGATTTGCTGTTTACCTCTAGCATTGCTGAGCATGAAAACAGTAACAAATGTAAAGGGTTTGATCCTTTAAAGTAGTATTTGGAAGGGCATATTATGTGCCTCAGTAAAAGCTCTCATGCCTGCAGAGCTGGAGGCTGACAGTTCACTAGCTAATTATATAAAGAAACTGCTTATAAATAAATCTGTTTTGCAGTTTAACTCTTTTTCAGACAAAAGAACTTTCAGCTGAATAAAAACTTTGTGACTGATACACAAGGGCAAAATGGCCAAGAGTAAAGAAAACAAAAAGCAGAGCAACCCAAGAACTATAGCATAATTATTTTAACTGTGCATTTGTTAACTATAAGTGTGACAATTTTTCTCTTATTGTGGTTTTCCTGCACTCAACCACACAAGTGAAAGTGAGAAGACGTGATGAACTGTTTATAGACTGGCATCCAAACTTTAACACGTACCTGGCCATGAAGCAAGTGTATACAGAAACTATGCACATTTCAAATTGCTGAGTTTGTACAGCTATACCAACAACATATAATAGACTTTAACGTCCTCTGTCCCTCTGGGGATAAAATGAGACTTTGGAAAGTTTTTTTTATACAGAAACTGTGAGATCACAGGACAAAATTGCTTTATTTTTACCTGTCACACAAAAAGGAGTTGTATGTTTCTACAAAAGTGATACCCTCCAGGTGGGCTGGAGTAATGGTAATATAACAATGTCTTATAAATGTTACATTAAAGTCAAAAGTGGGGGTACTGTTTGTAATACTAACCATGATTCATATCTGAGTTCAATGAAAACTACATTAAATGCAGTATGTGACAATCCAGTCTTAACTAAGCAATTGTCTATTAAGAATAGAAAAATGTTTCATGCAGGGATAACACGTATCAGTACCAAAGTAATGATTTTATTTGTGGGAAAAAGGCATATAAATGGTTACCTGAGAATTGGTCCGGCAGTTGTTTTTTTGGGTTATCTGGTTTTAGCAATAAGACATACTGCAGAATTACCTTTGGGTAAAATACGAAACGTAAGGAAAACAGCTCGAGAATCTGAAGGTCCAGTGAAAAAAAACCTGTGAATCCAGTTGGTAAAATCGAAGCTGGTTGAAAAGGCCATAATTCAGTGAAAGACAAAAGTAAATTGACTCATATGAACTTGGGCAACAGTGTTATATCCAGGGCAGGAATACCACCAGCCTATGGAGCAGTCAAATCGATCTGGGAGCTGAGGAAGCTGTCAAAAGTCATGAACAATGCAACTTTTTCCACCCTAGAATTGGTGACTAATGAACTGAATGCAATAAAAACTGTTGTGCTGCAAAATCGAATGGCTCTTTACTTCACCCTAGCGGCAAGAGGTGGTACACGAAGAAGAATGCTGTGCGTACATTCCAGACAACCAACATGAAATCAATGACCACCTAGAGGTAATTCAGCAAGTATCAGCAATGACTAAACCAGGCCCAAACCCACTGACGAACTTTTCCAGAATCTGTTTGGGGGTTCCATCCTATTAAACATTTAATTGCTATTTGTGTGGGTATACTCCTAATAGGAACATGTGTTTACTGTGAAATTCCCTGCATGAAAAAATTAATCAAAAATTTGTTGATATATCTGCTACTGAAACTTTTTACCAAAGTGTTGAAATTAAAAGATTAATTTCAAATGATGCTTTTCTGAAATATAAAACCAATGACTAACTTAACTGAAAGTCCTTGAAAGGAAAAGGCTGAGGAATGAAATAATATTGTTTATGTTTCAAATAGAATAAAATGCATTAACAGGAGGAGAATGTTAGAAAAATCTATACATGCTGCTTAGAAAATATATTTACAATGTATGCTGCTTAGAAAATATGTTTACAATGTATGCTGCTTGGGAAAATGTGTATTCAAACATTCAAACACATATAAGTTGTGTGGTCAAATATATAGAGAAATGTGTGCTTTAGTTAGGAATAAATGTACTTAAATCCATAATAGAGAACAAAGTTTATGTAATGCATTTAATTCTGTCTTACTAGAATAATAGTAGAAATAAACTTGCATATTATTGCTTGAAGCACAAGCTGCAGTGTAATCAGAAATTTGGCCTTGGCAGCGTGCAAGCACAGCCTGGCTCATGTCTTTCAAGTAAAGATTATTTTGCAAAGTTAGAAAATAATAAATCTGTTCGCATGTGTATCTTCTGCCTGCTTCCACCAGAAGAATAGCCTTGTGCGCACTATCAGAGATAGTGCCCAGCTGGTGAACAAGAAAGACAAAGAGAGGCATTAAAGAAGACATACATCTATTGTCAATGAACTAATCTAAGAGCCTTGAATTGGCTACATCCTCAGGAGGTCATCGTGACTGACCAGGTGCTTGCAAGGCTGTAACATTCTCATGGGAAAAAGACTTTTTGAAAAACACAACCTCAGCACTTTTCCATAAGTTACTATGATGTAAAGACCCTGTCACTGACCACGCCAGTGAGGTGGGCAAAACTGATAATGACATGTATAAAAATGGTGTCCTCTGTGAATAAACTAGACAAAATTCTGTACAAGTTTGTGTATGGTTTTTTGCCTCCTAATGTACATTAGAGCGTTAGATACTTGAGTTCTCCTGCATTATTGTTTGTTATTGATTGACATTGTTTTTGAATAACTCAATGATTTTTACAGTCTGACTCTAACAAATTTATTTAACACTATTTTAAGGCTAGAGCAATATGATGAAATTCTAAAAGAACTGGTCAGAAAAATAAGTTAGATTTAAAATGTATGATTTAAAATGTATTAATGACAAAGCATAACATAACATTAATCAAAAATAATTTAGCAGAAGCAAGAAACAGAGAAAACTGGAATATTCATCATAAAGAATTAGTAATTAAATGAAATTTATAAAATGAGGCTTACAAATAAGGGGGGAGTGTGAAAGCTTCTGGATTTTAGTTTCAAAAGTGTACTATTACACTGTTGTAATCAAACTTATCTTGTAGCACTTGCAGATAATATTATGTACTGTAGAGTCTCTAACTAGACAGGAAATTCAATTCCAGCACTAACTGACTAGTCTGTGTATGTCAAGTGGAAGGTAGGACTGGCTTCACCAATAGATCATATGTAGATGCTTCCAGTGAGGAGAAACTTTTACTCTGGGAGAGGCTCCCCAATCAATTTATTCCCATTTTCATACACATTGTTGTTCTGCGACACACTGATGATGTAATCCTTTCAAATGTTCTTTATCCCACTTTTGCAAGCAGACTTCTTCTGTGGTACTCGTAGGTGATTCTGAGTACTCTAGATTGTGTAATTAGATAGCTAGGTAGTTCCAATCCACCAGTGACCAAATAGTATAAATGTGTCTGTAGTATAAGATAGGAATGGTTTCACACACAGATCTTATGTTTACTTTGACGCTTGGAGATACATTTCTTACCACTTTCATTCCATTTAAGCACATACACCTCCTTTGACAATACATGGTGATGTCATCTTTTCAAATATTCACTATCCCACTATTGTAATCAAATTCTACTGTGATGTGGTTGTGGTTGATATTGTGTACTCTAGATTGTGTAACTAGGCTGTAGGTCATTCAAATCCAGTAGTGACTGAAACGTATATGTGTGTGTGTGTCTGAAATACCAGATTGGAATGGTTTCACCTACCTGATTACCTTGATATTAAGAGATGGTTCTCTCAATACTTTCAGTCCCCTTTAGCACACACATACATGTCCTTTGCCAATACATGGTCATGTCACCTTTTCCAGTTTGCTCTGTTGTCACACTTGTTCATAGGAATTTTGTGTGGTACTTGTGATTAACGCAATGTTCTCTAATTTATGATATTAGATAGGTAGAAGGTTTGACTACTGACATTAATCCATTCACTCAGTTGCAAAAAGTGTGTTTGTGAAGCTACATATAGGTAAGGATACATCTGATGTGTAGTTGGAGAGAGCTCTTTCATCACTTTTTATCTCTTTAACTCAGAGACCTACTTTGTTAAGCATTGATGATGCCATTTGTTGAAATGCACAGTACTTACATATTATCGCAACCACATTTTTAAGCAGGCATAATTGTGACTGTTGTAGAGAAACAACTGCATGTACTACTGAAAAGAGTTGTTTTAATTCCTAAGCACTGTTGTATCACACTGAGTAGGCAGCAGGAACAGGAAGAACGGCAAAATTACTCTTCCCATTTACTGTGCATTACAAATAAGCAAGTGTTAAAATTAGTGTTTTTCAGCCAAACATTCTTTTGGAAAATCCAAAAAGTCACAGCCATTGTAAAAAACATATTAACAGACTGTGTGAAGCTCATTATGACAGCATATGAAAATAGAAAAAAAAAAGAGTTTATTTGATTGTCACGTCATGCCAAGACAGAAACCACTATGGGAAATATAGGATTGTTTAGTGGAAGCGCACACACATACAAAAATGGTTAATCTCACCACTGATGTTGCCTGCCTGACAAACAGTAAACAACAACAAATTAAACTGATAATGAAAACAATAGTAACAAGAATCATCCACATTTACAAGTAAGAGAGGATGCAATCCCATTTGTAAACCAGCTTGATGGAGGGGAAGTGGCAAAGAATGTGAGCGGCAAAGTTGGTAATCTGAAACCTAGGCAGAGTAAGCCATCAATGACAGAAAGTTTGAAAATACCATAGTTATAAGTGTGGATGTATAATATTATGGCATGTGTGTGTTTATGTGTGCATGTGCGTTAATTACAATAATGAGTTTCAGCAGGAGAAGGGCTCATAAATCAGACACTTGTTATGTCAGGAAAGTGATTGCGATAATACGTAAGTACCAAATGCACGTTATCTCACCCTTGTAGTAAGACTTCTCCTGTGGTGTCAGTAAAGGATATGATGTTTTCTAGCTTGTAGAATTAGGGCTGAATAAGTTTGAATCTGTCATTGTTTTAATATTGTGTGTGTGTTTCTGTAGTTACAGGGATGACTGGATTATCCAATGCATGTGTTTCTGTACATCTAATGTCATACAAG
The DNA here is from genome assembly GCF_019279795.1 of Protopterus annectens. Taxonomy (NCBI): domain Eukaryota; kingdom Metazoa; phylum Chordata; order Ceratodontiformes; family Protopteridae; genus Protopterus; species Protopterus annectens. The sequence goes on along the minus strand of NC_056736.1, from coordinate 784,095,570 downwards.
ACATTGACAGGGACAGACAGCTCACAACAGTCATATGATCAATTTTAAGAGATATACATGCCTTGCAACATTATGATGATGTCACTCCTTCAAAAATGCTCTGTCTCAAATTTGTAGTAAAGCTTTTCCTATGGAGCGTGCAGTCTACTCAGTATCCTGTAATTTGTACACTTACATTAGTAGGTGTTCAAAACCAGTAGTGACTTGCTAGTATGAGTGTGTGTGATGCTTGTGCTAGGGATGACTGATATCCATCACACCTGTAACGTGTACAATTTCACTGGTAGATGGCTACTCCATTGATGACACTCCTTTTTAGTTCAACAATTGGTTTGTAATAGACATGTTGATGCATGGAGCATGATAGACAAGGGTCTGAATCCAGTGAAAATTGTGTCAGGCATAGGGTGGATTATCCAAATAATGGTGATACAATGCAAAAACAGCTATACTTTTTTTAGGTGTCAGACTCCATGTTATGGGAGCCATAAGCATTCTAAAAGTATATTGATGCAATCTCTTCAAGTATGGTCTTTATGAGATAGCAGCTGTGCTTCTTTCTATGATGACAGTGGCTATTAGACCTCTCTCTCTGAGGTCTGATGACAGGCATGTGTTTAAATCTAGCAAGATATAACTGCTAAGTATGTCAGACAGTGCTTACAGCCATTATTTATTTCTCAAAATATACTGATCTTTAGTCCATGACTTAACATAAACATTTACATGTGCATTTTATTATTATGTTCACAGTATAGAGCTTTAAAGGCAATAATGCCTTATTTATCCTTTCTTGATGTGTGTCATGCTGCAAAGTTATCACAAAGTTGGACTGCACCTGCGTTATGACATTTTATTGTGTTTTTTTGGTTTGTAGTTGATGTTATTGTAGTTGCAACTGTATTTCCTTATGAGCAAGCCAACTATAATGATATAATAGATGCACGCTGTTTGGCACACTGCACGTTAAAGAATAAATGTTATGAGATAGTTCTTGTCATTTGTTCTTTTTTGTCAAAAAATAATAGAATTAGCTTCTGGAAGGTTGAATTTGTCACTGTCTGCATAACTGAGTTTTTAACCTACACATGATGGATAACAACATTTGTTACAGACCAGTGTACAGTTACTGTATATGAAGTGTGAATGTTCAACAGTTCACTTAGTACTACACATTAATTTTCACCTGGTTGCGAGTTTTGTTACTGTAATGTCATACAATATTTTCAAATGTGTTTAACAAGGCTCACTTCAGGGATAAATGTGATGTACAATATGATGCTATACTGCATTCACATGAGTACTTTGATAGACTTTTTCATTTCAACGTGTATGATATGACAGTTACAGCAGGAAGGTCACACGTAAGGTGATTGATTGCACTCACACAAATATATAATTTTTAAGTATAACATTATAACATGACAGTTGATAGATTTACCCTATAGCTGATGTCATTACAAATTATTTTTGTCTAAGTCTTGTATGGGCTACTTACCCATTTGTGTTATTTGTATTATGTATACTTACATCCTATGCAGAGTGATATATTGACAGGGCAACATACCCAACCCAGTTGTCATGGAATTGAGTACATGAGTTTTGCCTAGATTTATGAGCATGTTAGTATATGTCACATGACCACATCCTTCATTTTGCAAATGCATACACCTTACATCTGCTATAGTTAGAAAACTGTTAAGTATGGATAGCAGAACAGTATTCTGATAATATGCTGGTCAGAGTGACAGTTCTATATATGTGTCATATACTTCAGAATTGCAGAACATGCATACATACACAGTATGTATGAGCAGCCATATTTTAAACCATTCTCAATATGCAGGCTGCAGGCACAAATCATTTTTTTTCTGAATTAATGCTATTTTTGAAATGCTTTTGCAGGTGCCTGTGATTCTACTCAGTACTTCTCCATGTTACGTTACCATTACAACTTCATTTTTGCTTCCTTCATATGTGTAAGATAATGACAGGGTTACAATACTTTGACCTGTATGCATGTTTTAAAATTAGTCGTCTATATAAATTATTTCCTTTAGTTACTGTCACAGTATACATGACAATTGCACTGAAAGTCAATACATCTTCACCACAGGTATAGACGGGCATAAATATTTTTTCTGATGATGTTTCAGAAAATGCGTAGTAGAAAAAAGATATATTTTTATAACTGTCTAACTATTATGCAATGTACATTTCTATATAACACATGCTTTCATAAAACAATTTTTTACTACAGCATAGCCATGTTATGGTGTTTACAGGTGCAACAAATGACAAAAATAGTCCCTTTCTGAAGTGAATAGGGCAGAAATTGAGAGGTGAGTATATATTTTAAATGTTAGGCAGGTGGTGGAAACAACAACTCCATTACTCTGTTACAATGTGTACCTTTCTGGATAGACAAATGATGTGCACTACTTGCGGTATATGAAATATCTGAAATGCTTCAAGTTTCTTTGCTGACTGGGTTATCTCAGATCTCCACTTTAACATCAGTTTTACACGTATCACATTTACTACCTTTGTTACACATTAGCTGTGCTGGGTGGCCATGGTAGTGCAGCAGTTAGCATTACTGGCTCACAGCAAGAGGTTCCCCAGTTCGATTCCCAGCTGGGGTGCCTTCTGTGCGGAGTCTGCATGTCCTCCCTGTGGTCATGTGTGTTTCCTCCGGGTGCTCTGGTTTCCTCCCACATTCCAAAGACATGCTGTAGGTGGATTTGGCACTCTAAATTGGCCCTAGGCATGAGTGCATGTGTGTGTGCCTTCTGTGAAAGGTTGGTCGCTGGGCTGGCAACTTGACACTGTAAAACTTCACTGCCAATCATGAGCAGACAGGTGATCCATTGTGGTGACCCCTAACTGGGAAAAAGCCAAAAGAAGTTAGACATTAGCTGTGCCCATCCGTGCCTGGTCTTTTACTGAAGTAGAGCTTATTTACATCCTGTTGTCTATATTGTGTGCTTCAAGCCTATCTGCCCTCATCATGGTCAATTGCAGATATTCTGGCCACAAATAGGTGCTGTTTAATGTGCATGATTGCTTTAGCAGCTTGCATATTCAGTGAGCACTTCTGCTCATTGCTCTAACATAAGTGAACATTGTAGACAGTGCTATATGTACATGCTTGTTAAGGAATCCTTTGGTAATCTTCTTGGATTATAACAAAAGTATATTGTCAGTATATAAGGTAACATCTAAACTGGGAACGTCTTAAGTGAGGTTGTTTTGAGCAAAAAAAAAGCAAGGGAATCTAATACATGGCCCAAAGGGATCCTGTATTAATGGTGCCACATGCTGAAAACTAGTTGTTGTAAAGGACCTGAAATGTTCTATTTTCAGGGAAAACTGGAATTATTATATTGTATTTATATCAAAGTTAACATTTTAGCAATTTAGTGATGAGCATTTGTTTAGTTTAAAATGTCTGAGTTATATCAACCAATATACCAGCTATAAAAAGCCTATTGTAGGTGTTAACATAAATTGAGTCTATGGCTGAATGTAATGTTTTGTAGTGTTAAAGGCATTTAGTTTACCTTGGTAATATGAATAAGATGATTGAAACAGAATATACTGATGTTAGAAGACATGAAACACATAACACAGAGGTCACTGACATGAGTCAATAATATATGAGGCTAAATGATAAAAGCAATAATATACTTACCTGCTTTCTAAGAATAATATCCACAGTGGGCATTATTGAGGAATAATGGACCTTTCAGAAACAATGAAGCATTTTGCTTGCAACCCTGGCCCTCAGAGCACATCTGTTATTCCTTAAATGATTCACCTTCTTAGGTATCATTATTTTTTATTTAGCATGCTGTAACTTGTCCAAAAAGAGGTGAATAAATATTTTTTTTTTCTGAAGATCACTCAGAAAATGTATACTGTTAACAAAGGAAAAACTGCATTAACCTCAGCACAGTCAATTACCTATGGAGTACATTAACTTGAACAGAATTAATTACCTATCAGAATTTAATCAGCCAAATACCCAGAGGTTATAGTGAGTCCTGAAGCTTAAACTAACCACTCAACAGTGCATTGCCCATAGATAGGCCCATAGCAGAACCACATGTCATTTGCATTATGACACTTTGAAAATGTGGGTTAAATAATTATAGTATTAAAAAGTGAAATCTAATACCTCTCTAATTATTTACATATCAGGGATAGTATAAAGTACTACAAAAACATTGAATTCATGTTAGTAATAAGAACAAGATACGAAAACAGAATACACAGATGTTACAAGACATGAAACTAACAGGGTCATACTCCAAAAGAATGCTGTGGTTAATGCAGCATGCAGAAATAAAATGTTAACAAACCAGCAGAGGAGGCAATTTCATAATGTATATTAAAACAAGAATGAGTAATTGTGGATTGCATGAATGCCCCCCAGATTCCAAAACACAATGGATGTGAAAAAAAAGAATTAAAATGCGAGACAGTACTTCACTGACAACTTTCTGAAAGCACTCAGGAGAGGAAATATGTGCTTAATTTTAATACTGCTATATCCTTCAAATTCCTAGGAAATCCCTGTGGATAACACAAGCCTAACTTAAAAAAGGCAACCTGCATTTAATGCACTACAGCAGGCTGGAGTACTGCAAGCCATAATAGAGGGTGATCTGTAAAGGTGCCCCAGAAGGTAGCGAGACATGCACAGAACAAGGCTACAGTTAAGCTAATTCTCTGGTTAGGAAATAATAGATAGATAGATAGATAGATAGATAGATAGATAGATAGATAGATAGATAGATAGAGGCTAGACAGAGAGCTGGTGCTGTATGTGTGCAGAACTTGAGCACCCCACATGTATGCTCATAGTCTGTGAGGTAATCTAGTACTGGTAGAAACAAAGTGTGCTTGACTCCAAGTATACCGGCCTCTAAGACACCTCTTCAGCATATGGGAGATGACATGGTAGTGCCCCAGACAGCTGCCAGTCACATTTTTACACAGTTCCTGGTAGCAATCTGCACCAAGATCGATGAATATCTCCACTTCCCAACAACAGCTATGGAGTGCAGAACTTCATGTAACAGTTCATTGTCATAGCCAACTTCCACCTACCTCCATGTCCTTGGAGCAATAGACTGAATCCATGTCCGAATCAAAACCTCAGCTGTTCCTAATGCTGAGTGATAAGAAATAGGTGGCCATCGCTCACTTATCATATGGTGTGCTCTGCAGACTGCATCAGTACTACTATCATGGCAACACACCCCAATAGTGTGCATGATGCAGCATTTTTGGATAGGATGTGCCTTGAGGTCTGCTTTCCTACATGGAGGAATATCAGAGGGGCTGTCACTAAGTAAGTACATGCCCACTCCAATATGATAAGCAGTAGCCAGACATTGCCAGAGGAAGCAAGATGAGCAAATATTCCTTCTCATCCCCTAGAAAACAGGTGACTGCAGTAAACCACTGGAGCATTGGCTAATGAAACCATAAAGAGCCCCATCAACTCCTGCCAAGGATGCATGCAACAGAGCATGCACAATAATATGAAAAACCATCAAGGGTGTATTCTGTTTGCTGAAAGCAAGATTCAGATGTCTGGATACAACTTTATACAACAGAAAAGGCAACACAGATGGTCAGCATGTGTGCCATGCTTCGAAACATGCTAACATCAAAACATGGTGGCCTTTCAGCCACAGCTTGGGGTGAACTATCCCAGGACCCCCCCCCCATGTCTGATTTTGAGCTATCATAGCTGTCACAGGATGATCAGGAGGACAGAGGGGTGACAATAAGTAGGTGTTGGTGACAGGGGTAGTAATCATATGTTCTTGCAAAGGGAACATGGCAGGGTTTGACACACACCTTTGAGTCATGACATGTCACATATACAAATGTATATAGACTAAACAGTGATGTTCATGTGTTACCTTCAACAGCAGCATAGGGCATGACTAATGGAAAAACAAAATTAGTTATCCACATTGAACATCATACATAATATATCATATACCTGCAAGAACATATACACAGCACTGCAAAGAACACATCTGGATGTATTCAGAGGAAACATCACCAAAGGAAGTCTCTCCACAAGGTACATCACTAAAGAGGCAAATATGTGGTATGTAGGAGGAGTGCACAACAGAATGTGTCATTGTTGTACATTTATGATGTTATCATATATATAACTAATATGGGATGATAGCTGTAAAATAGTCAGTACCACAAAATGTCTAGGCCCAAGCAATGTATGGGTATGTATCAGCGTAAACCTGGTCAAGAAAGGCAGAGCAGTTGGGGAAGCTAGCAGTGATGGACATAAAGTGCCAGAGATGGGTGGTAGGATACACTCTGTGGGACAAATGAAGAAATTAGGACATAAGAACAGAAGCCAAAGTAGCTCCAATTGTAGAAATGGTCAAAGAGAACAGATTACGATGGTTCAGACACAAGTGCAGAATACCAGAAGACAATCTGATGAAGAAGATTTAGGATAGACAGGAAGAAAGCAATAGGAAAAAAAGGGATTGTGCGAAGAGGTGGATGGATTGTGTGTTATGAGAAGATCTGTGGCAGTAAGGTATGAGTGCTGAAGAAGCAGGAGAATGGCATTGAATCGAGAGGGATGGTGACAGTTGATACAACACCCCAACCCCATGAAGGAAATAGGACAAAGGGTGCAGATGATGAAGATGATGTTGTTGTACAGTACTGAGACAGGTACATATGAACATATATCTTTCACATACTGTATTGACATTCACAGGTCCATTAGTGAATATACGGTGCTGATGCTTTGTTTAGGATCATTTATGACTCCCCTTTTTGTCCATATCTTTTCTATGGCATTAGCCAGTCTTTTTGAACATAGCTTATATTAGGGCACTTATACAGAGGTTAGCATATGTGTCCATGTGTATGCATTTGCAGTATATATGCACTTCTTACATGTATGTATATGTGTATGGCTGTAATATGATTGATACACAGCCATTTTTGTAATATGTAACTAGTTAAATGCAATTATTCAGTTTTGTTGTGCTGTACTTGAATACACAAGACAGTCCTTTTTATCAGTCCTACATATGTACAGTGATATTTATATCACTAACAGTGATTGTGCCTTTTGTTGTAGTATGTTTGCATGGAAGTACATTTGGGTATGTAATGTTCAAACCTACTTTTGTTGTGTACCCATGCCATTTGTTATTTAACTGTTCCATGTTACTGTGTTGTTTGTGTCATTTGTACACAGACATGTTTATGGTCATCCTCAATGCACTATGCACATGTGTCAGATGTTAGTTATTTGCTTCAAAGTACCTTGCAAGGAATTGCAGTTCATCTTGTGTTGTCAAACACATGCATGAGCACACTTGCTGTTGCTTGCTTACGCTTGCACTGCTGACAGCCTAGTGAATGATTGGATTCAACATCCACTGTGTACTGCATTGACAGCACTACCCATTTAGTGTTCTCCAACACACACCTACCATCAGTCATTCTTCTATCTGCATTTCCAAGCTTTGTCTGTCATGTCTTGTGATATTTATTATATGTTTGCAACTTTCTTTTTCCCCCTTCTACTTTCTTTGACTTTTCTAGCCCTTCTATTCTTCAAAAATGGAGAGGACTATTCCAAAATAAAAATGCCCATGCCCCTCTGACTCTCACACTAACCTCCCTATTTTGTCATAGCTCTTGTTCACTCCTTTTTTTCATCCTCATGCCACATCTGCTTTTCTATCACCCTATTTCCTTGGAAGTGTGCATTACTTGTGCTTTGCACATGTCCTGCACTCTTTGTTAGCTACTGTTATCCATGGCAAAGTAGCCGAATTGCCCTTCACCTTACTCAATTAATTATTTTATTAGAGACTCTGCAGATTATGTTGAAGTGCACAAATTGTGATGGGTATATTTCTAGATGCTTGTTAATGCAATAAGATGATATCATTAAGTGTTTGTAGATATTTATTACTTTTCAGACATAATGGCTCATGCACATTCATTCTCTTGTATTACTTTCCAAGTATTAATGAAAGTTCCATTAGGCTATACCTTCCATAAATATGCATTGGTAATGCACAGGCATGTATTACTCTATGAAAAAGTTTTCTTGAAATACATATTTGACATGACTCATTGTGATTATGCTGCTACCACTGGATATGTCAGCCTTGTACTGAGGTATTCTTTCCAGACTGGAGCATATTTCCATATTGCTTGGTTAGTTACAAATCTCAAATGGAATTCGATGCAATCTGCCGAGTTCTGAGAATTTTATGGAATCTGACCTACAGGCACTTATATGAGTCAATGAAAACAAAAATGCAGCAACAAAGGATTTTTAGAATAAATGCTCACTTAAAATTTCACTTTTGAGCAATGCAGGTTTTTAAATGATAGCGAGCAATTTACGGAAAAATACATTAACTTGCAAAAGAGAGACTGCAAGCAAGAGTTTAAATAAAGCCACAGCAAATAACATAAACAATGTCATGATAAAAAATGAAAGAGTAATTTATTTTTAGGCAAACTAGTGATAAGCAGAAGACAAGTAAAAAAGCTGTTGTATTCATTCAAAATTATAAGAAGTATATATATATATATATATATATATATATATATATATATATATATATATATATGTAGGGGGCTACTTCAAAGGATCAAAATTTCACAACATGAAACCTCTGATCAGTGAAGACCAGATGACTGAACTTGTGAAATATCAGAAGTTGTGAATGGAGATTGCCGTACAGTGCAGAACGGGAAATATACTGTGATCTCAAAGTTGGTATATTTAAGTAGCAGGGGGTGTGGGGGTGCAGGGGGATTGCCCACCTGCAAAAATGTGAAAGAAGATGTTTTCACCTGTTAGATTTCTTTCTGATGTTCAATATTTCACAACTTCGATCATCTGGTTTTCGATGATCAGAGGTTTGATGCTGTGAAATTTCTATCCTTTGAAGAAGACCCATATATAGATATATCTGCAAGAATGAATTTAATGACAATGATCCTATGAAATAAGAATGCATTTCCAAACATGATGATTCCATACTTCATTTTCTGGACTATCTAAAAGACAAGAGCATGAAAAAGATTTTCAGCAATCAACTAAAGACTAAAAAATCCTCAGCCACTACTTTCTGAATAAAGCTATCATAACTTTTCAGCATTTAATATCTCCACTAATAAACACTTCGGATTACCCTTTTACAAAACTGAGTATCAAATAAGAAAATAGCTGCATCTCAAGGTCTTGTGAGTAAAATATAAGAAATACACTGTTTTAATGACACAAGTTCAGTTGAAATTAATAACTAAAATGTGGACCATCAAAAAGTAATGAGCAGTTGTAGAAAAAGCTCATAAATTAAATAAAAAATCATAAACATGAGAGAGTTATTAAATGCAATGGCATAAATGATTTTTCTGACAGAGCACATGTGGTGGCATAGTTGAAGATGCCACCTCAGTATGAAAACGTACAAAAGTGTTATTCCACAGGGTTCGGTGCAGAGGTATCTTTTATTTTGCACACATCCAAAACTATGTAATAGAATTCAGTCACATTAAAAATTGTCCATTGCTCTCTTATTAACAAGACAAAAGTGGCTAGAAAAGCATTGGACTAATTAGACTTTAAATAAACTGTCTTGAGAAGTTTGACCCAGTACTTCAGCAGTTCATCTTTCTGAAAATGTCTATTTAATGATTTGTTTAAAATGTTTTGAATGAAGGAGAATACCGGGCCCCATGGGATTTTTCAAACTCTGCCTGAGAATACATTCTCAAGAAAATTACAAAAACACTATGTGTTAAGACAATAGGCTAACAGGTAAAGGTATACACAATGGAAATAAAATGCCTAGTAATTGAAAACATGCATCTATAACTAAAGCCATGAAGGAATATAGAATTCCTGCAACATTTGACATGGTAAGGTAAATGTAAGCAAAGGAGAGTGATTCCGACATTGCAACTGATGGTCGAAATTATCAAAACTTAATCGGAACAAAGGACTGTATGTTTGGGCATCTTCTTGATAGCCTGAATTCCGATATATTTTATAAACAGAACAAAGAAGGTGATAGTTGGTACTGAATATGGAAATGCAGGAATATTCAAATATTCTACACTAGCATATAAGAATCAGTAGAAAGAGTTAAACACATAGGAAAAGGACCAAAGAAGTGGATGTAGTAAGCATTAGCAAAGTTTGAAATACATGACTTCAACAGAGATAGGTTATCTTTTATTTCATGGCTAAATGATGCTGGTAGAAAAATGCTAAAGCAGACTTATTTACTAATAATAACGAAAAGGGGAAATGACAGGAACATGAAAAACAAAAAAACAGATGTTCTTATTTATAGCACTAAAGTGAAGAGTTAATGAGAAATTAAACGTAAAAGGAATGTAAAATGAAAATAGCAGCTGCAACAGTTACCTTGCCAAGGGAAATTGTTTATCTATAGATACAACTATAGGTACACGGCTATTTAGAATAGTTATATTTTATATGTTCTTTTGCCTTTTTTGTACAGTCATGTCTGAAAAGTGACCAAACGCCAATAGTTTTAACAGAAAATATATGAAAAGACAGACAGCTGCATAAATACACACATGTAATAAAGGTGGAGGGCTGAATGCTGCAACACTTCTGGATATGACATTACATTTCTGCAACTAGCATAGTCTTAGGTTACCAGTTTTCTTCTCTGTATACATAAAAGTTAAAAAAGTATGTTTTCTATTAGGTGCTCACCTGTAATAGACATTCTAGCAGGGTATTCATTAGTATTACAGATTCACTGGATATATTCTTCGATTAAAAGGTCAGTCATATAATGTTATTGATGGTGCTGAAAATTACATTAAGATTTTATATGGATAATCTACAAGTATATTAGAAGAATACAAAGATGACATTGAATATCTAAACCATTTGGCATCCACAGAACCTACAAGAGTCAGAGAATAAGCCACTCTGGTAGCATAGAGGGGTAAAGACCTGGCTGCAGCCCAGTTGACCTGCTTTTGATTAGAAGCTTGGGTAACTGAAGGAGTACCAGAAAGGATTTTTTTCCATCCTAGGGAGGGGTGTGGCCTTATAGTTGATCCTGGAATCTGATTCATATTGGAGATGGAATGGAGGAATGAAGATGTGAGAATGAAGCAGGGGGATAGTACAAGGATCTTGACTGAGGATTTCTGGAGGCAGGAGAGATACGCCATCATATCCTCATTTGCAGTCCTGCCCAAAGGACATACAGAAGACTGCAGAGGAAGGGGGTATTAGTGGGTGTTTATATGAAATATCACCCAGCTGAAGGCAATGACAAAACCTAGAGGATGCCCTTAGGATCTTCCCAGACAGCCCCAAATTGTATCATAAGAAGTCCAATGGAATAAGGAAAAGCTGGTAGATCTGGCAATAGATGTGGGGCACTGGCTAGAGTTTCATAGTATGAATTAGGGAATCAAAAAGGCTCCCAAAAAATTGAACTTGAGAATTAAGCTAATGTGTGTTTGTTGGGTGGGGAGAGGGGATTGTGATATGAACAGTTCTTGGAAAAGTAATGCTGATAGCCATTGCTTGTATTTTGCAAGACACTGTTTCTGCTTACCAAATCAATGTTTTGTACAGAGAGCTGATATATAGTGCAAGGGTATGAGAGTGTTCCATTAGTGTTTCTTAAAATGGTCTGTTTTCTGGTCTTTTGTCTGCCACTCATCTCAACAAATGAAAGAGGCTTCACTAAGAGTTTAGAAAACCATAAAGCATTACAGAAAATCATAGTTCACACTAGCCAGCTCTTAAAATATTAAAAAAGTTTAGAATATGAGGTTGCAGAGTGGTTCAGACATTCTTTTATATAGAAAAAAAGGTATCATGCTTTTGTTTTGAACACATGCTCCATTCTTTTTATTTTGAACACGTGCCATGGTTTTTTTCTTTAATGCATGCTCCATTCTTTTATCTACAACACAGGTACTATGTTTTTGTCTTGGACAAATACTCCATTTTTATCTAGAACACAGGCTCCATTCTTTTATATCAACATGAGTTATCAAACTTTGTCACAACGACCTTGATACAACTCACAAGAAAGTCCTTCAGCCTCCTCTACAAATCAAAAAAGCCCTTTAGACCTGCCATTATAAAACAATATGATGCACTTTGGAGACACAGACCTTCTCAGCATGTAGGCACTTGAAATAAATTTTCAACTATTGCTCTGCAATCAGATGTACATATTATACCTTGTCTTTTATCATGCCTTTATCTTGAATCCACACAAAAAATCAATTTAAATTGTTAGCATTTTAAATACACATCATCACATTTGCTATAGTTATTCCTGTAACAGACAGAGGCCTCATGATTTGAGAAACCATGATGTAGAAGGTTCATACTGAGTCAGATACAGTTTATAATTTTGATACAAATCTGCCTTATTCTTTCAAAACATATGATACAAGAAGTGAACAACTGAGTAGTATGTGAAAAACGTATGATATGTCTACTAAAGGAGGGTTAAAGATATAATATAAAACAAAGTCAGAGAGTAATAATGAAAATTCATATGGAAACAGTAGTTAGTTGCTTAGAAATGCTCATCTGAATTCTTTAAATGACATCAGTGAGACATCAGCATTATAGATTTGTTGCTAGAGTGATGGTATGTAAAGATTAGTTGTGTAAAATCTTACCATAACGATAGATGTATTTCTCTTCTCGGTTGCAGTATTCTTAACATGAAGGAGTTGCTTGCCACGATGACCTGATGTTGACCAGTATACAAAAGACTTTTACTACTGGGGTGCGTGGTACATCACACGTAGGCTACTGTCAGGCATTGACCATAAAAGTGACCAGAGGACATTAAATCCAAATTAATGGATGCCCTCCTAGACAATTCAGCCCTGTTTGGCCCTGCTACTGCAGAATTGTTCAAAACCTTACATGAAAAGGGAAATTAGATGCAGGAACAAAAACATATCCTGGGCTCTCCTGTATCAAAATCCTGTAGGAATTATCCTTCTAAGCCAGTGTTTGTTAGAAGGCAGTCAGGGCCTCCTCCAGCTATGGCAAAAAGTCTGGCAAGAGATCTCAATACCTTCGGACTCCACTACAAACCCCACCTCAGAAATAGTCCTTTCCTGACAGACCAGAGTCCATCTGACTATTTGGATGTCAAACATCCCCCATCAGCCTTTGCCTAACCCTTTCCCTTTCCTTTCCAGCATGGGAAAACATAACACAGGATGCCCCTAACAGTAAAAGTCTTTTGTATACTGGCCAATGTTGGGTCGTTGTGGCAGACAACTCCCTCATGTTAAGAATATTGCAACAGACAAATAGGACACCCAATGTTACTGTCAGAAGCATAAATGAAATGGTCTGGCTGTCAGAAAATTTGATAGAGTTCATAGGTAGTGACTAGGCATGCAGTCCAAGAGAGCATTAAGGAATCTAGCTCAAATTCCCAATTGCTGAAAGCACTGTCTGGTTAAGTAATTGCTCAAGGTCATACATGAGGCAAACAAAGGTAGAAAGATTCAAACCCTGTACAACTGGCACAAGAAACAGTGCTTTAACCAGTCAGAGCATTAATTCTCTGCACTAACTGCCAGATGGAAGCTGCTGTTGTTTGAACGACAGGAGAAATAAGGGTAGAGCAAAGGTGAAATAATTAATTTCCATAATTAGTAAGAAGACAGGGAATTATATAGGGGCAAATGAAGTGCAAAAATATTTAGGCGAGAACGGTGGTGACAATGTCATTGATGTTAACAGTGGTGGTGTTAGTGAGTGGTGTGATTTGCATGGGAGTGCATGAATGAAATGGCCAAAGGGTGGGTTGAGTAGCTATTAGTGAAACTATCCTTTTTGGCAGATACAGTGACCATGGATCTGGTTTTATTAATTAAGGGAGTTCGTTCAGGGGTCAAAACATCATGCTAAGGAGAATGTAGGGGTCTATCACCCTCTCAAAAATCCTACTTTAAATTCATTCATTATGTGTCATCTCAACCACTTTTTGTCTTAAGTATTTTTACACAAAGAGTTCCTTACAGCAGTGAACCTAACAGGAATGTCCTGACTAAGCAAATCAAGCTGTATAGAATTTATCCGAGGGCCATCACTGATTTGGTCTATATTAATGTATTTATGTACTTACACTTTTAATCATGTATTTATTTGTTTATGTATAGTAAGTACGTGTGTGTGTGTGTGTGTGTGTGTGTGTGTGTGTGTGTGTGTGTGTATCTGCATGTATCTGTTAAACTTGTAGTTCAAGAAATAAAGTAAGCTCACAAGTATATAATATGATTAGGTAATATCTTGCACCTTTAGATATAGTAATAGCAAGAACTCTTGACTGCTTTAAAATGCATTGTCATATTACTTTTCAATGTTATTATCAACAAAATATTTTTCTCATTCTAATGAGAATTCCATATTACAAAATAAAATAACAAAACAAGCCTTGTAAATCAATTAAAATTCCAGCACACTTATGAAAAAGAGAAACAGTAGTACATTTGACTTGGATATCAAACAAAATAATAAAATCAACTCATAAAAATTGGAAAACATTTTACAGATAAAGAGACATTTAAACATAGAAACACTGCATACAGAAAAAAAAATATTACTCTCTTGAGATGATAGTGGTGATACCATGATCATAAATCAAACAGGACAGGGATTCTTTGGAATCACTATTTCAAAGGGACTGCCAAGGTCACCGTTTGCAGTAATCTCAGAAGAAACATTATGGCATGTTATAAACAAACATTTGTCACTGCCAAATAGATGGCAATGGAATACTGTGGGGCATTAAATAACAGCAGCTGAAACATTGCCCAACATTACACAGCAATACACAATAATAATTAAGCTGTTGCTTGCAAAATTAATAAAAACAAATGTGTTTACTGAAAATTATTTTAAATAAATCTTGTTTTTGTAGATCACTGCCCTGTTTGAGAGACTTGCAGTTTAAAAGTGAGAGGATTACAAATCAGTTTGCATTTTCAAAATGTTTAAGGATAGAGTATTTAATATGAACCTCCCTTTATGTCTCATGTTTCTTTGAATATCCCAAAGCTTTTGACAATCAGCAAATACAAATGTGCATTAATGCTATTGGCTCCTCACTGTCAGAAACACTTGAGCTACATTCTCAGAGCATGATTGCTATAATGTGATATTTCTGTTTGACTAATTAATTACATTTTTAGGCCTAGCTCTGTCTATTTGATTTAAACCAGTCCAAAATGTAAAGTGGGCCTTTGCCTCAAAAGGACTTGGGAAGCTATCAAACATTTATAAATTACATATTCCCAAGATGTACTGGTGGCAAAAATCATAGAAATTTACTGGTCTGAACTTTCTTAAACTTATAGGTGAAAATTGATAAAAAATAACTCATGTCCACTAAAGTATAAGGGGAGGTTCCAAGGAGAGGCTGTAGAAGAAGGTAGTGAAGTTTGAACTGCTTTTGCTGATGAATACAAAACTGGTTCTAACCAGCTGATCCAAGCATGACATAAACATATAATAAAGCTGATGCACTGTTTGGTCATACTGTAAAGTACCAGTGACAATATCTATACCACACAGATGGCATATTGTGTGTTTCACTGGAAAAAGTCTGCTTCTCCAACACACGTACATGTTGTCTCTATAGTGATTTTTCATAGCTCTTCTTGTCATAGAGCAATGCGTGACAGCCTGTCATGACTGCAATGAGCAAATAAATCCTACAGATGAGGTATAAATGTGAAAGCAAGTGATAAACACCACTGGGACTGCTATATTTTGTGACAAGATGGAATGTGCTTGTGTATCAGTCTCATATGTAATATAAAGGGTCACCTATCAATAGACGTATCTAGTAAGGAAGTAGAGAAGACACGTTTGTAGTGGGATGTAGGCCTTTAAAGGGGTGTTTTACAGGTACTGCAGTACAAAACGCTCAAAAATTACTGTCTCAGACCCAGGGACTTGATCATCCTCTAGCTCATGTGAGCTGCTACTCATACTAAAACTTCAAATAAGCAAGTGGCTCTAGGGAGGGAGTGAGAGGGGATTTTAGGATTAGTGAGCAAAAGGGGATTTTTGAATTAGTGTGCAGGAAGGGAGTTTTAGGTTTAGAGAGCAGGTGGGGAGTTTTAGGATCAGGGAGTAACTGAGGAATTTATATTTAGGGTGGGGATAGATTTTTAGGGTTACAAAGGTTTAGGGAGGGGTGGCTTTTAAGATATATAGGTTAGGGAGTGTTTGGGGACTTTTGGGTGAGGGATGAAAAGTTAAATTTAAAGGAAGGATCTGAGGAACTGGGTTGGGAACTATGTGGGAGTTTTAGGGTTAGGGTTTAGGTTTTGCTAGGGCTATGTGGTTTGTTGGACTGAATGTTGGGAGGACTATGCAGAAATGGAAAATTCGATTAGTGGGAGTTTGAGCACTTGTCTTTTCAAGTAAGTGTCACCAAGCAGGTGTGTTGCAAGCTACTAGTATGTGAGGAGGTGTAGTAGACCTCTTTAAAGAACAGGGAAGGTGTGCTTCTACTTGTGTGGACAAAATAAGTGTGATGTTATGACAATATGGGAAGTTTTCTATACACATGTCATGTGAAACAGTAGCCATTGCATTACAGAATGCAAAGGTACTCCAGAATTAATTATTGTTATTCCTGTTGTATTTTGATATAAGTAGCCAGATATTATATGAATGTTTTTTTTCACGAAGGAAAATGAATGCAAAATACTAATAATTACAGACCATAATGGTCAGTATTTTATCTTGGGGTTCTGTATCTTAAAAAGAATTTCTTGCAGCAAATGACACAGGGATTTGTACAGTCATCACTGCGGATATGCAATTTAAAGGTAGGTCACTTGCAGCAAGTGTCCAGGAGACTCACTTTCATTATCACTATCAGTGACATCATCCTCCTTAGAGGGACAAACATGTTGACAGACTTTTCTGAATTTTTACCAGAGATACACAATGTTCATTTGCTGTATACTGTCCCAGATGACTACTGTGCCAGAAAACTATCAGTTGAGAAACCAGTACCAGTTTTACTTGATGAAGGACGCCCAGATATTTTATTTTGCAAAGGCAGTAGTACTTCATCGTGTACATTAAAATTGCAATGCTATTTATGCATGCTGTTATTGTTTTTTGCAAAAGAAGTTTGGTTTACACGAAACAATTGATCATCTAAAAAGCTTTTCACTGCAAAGTCTGACAGCATGCATCTCTGTTATTTTAACTTACATGCAAAGGTAAAATACTGTCATCACAGATAAAATTGGGATACAGACAGATGGAACAGAAAGTTAGGTTCCAGTTCTAAGCTATAAGAGCAGCAGAAATTATTGTGTTAACAGCATTAACTGCAGTGATACGTGATACTGTCTTTTGGCTCACCAAATATCATTCAGCAATATTCAAATATAGTTTGTAAGGGGGCATATTCGTAGTGTCACTTTTTGAGGAAACAATTTATGGTAGTAGTTCATATATTTAAAAATGCAGTGTGAAGAAGGTGATATTCTAAAGACATAGTACAACAAGCTAAGACAAAATATAAAGGCCTGTTTCTCACAAAGAGGTGCTTCTATCATCTGCAAAGAATGCTTCTAAGAATTTTCCAGAAAACACTCATTATGAATCCATCAGTTACAGGGAATGCTGCAGAAAGTTTCAACTTATTCTGTTAAGTGTTAATGGAAATGTATGTCCTGCTAGGGCTGTGAAATGATAATAAAACTATAAGCATTCATATCTGACATCACTGAATGGAGCTATTGTTAGCCTCTTCTGCGGCTTTTTTCTCTCTTGTGTTGTAATATAGTCATTTATGCTACAGATACCATTCTATATGAGGTTTGGGAACAACCTACCTTCCCCCTTCGGCAGTTTTAAGGTCTCACCATTAGGTCTGGTTTCTAAGAATTCACCAGGTGAATTTCATTTGATTCACCATTTGCCTTATCCTGAAGGGACCAATGTTAACAATTTCATTTCAGTAGAAGGCGCAAAAGTGAGATATGCATCTTTGGATGATGCGGGGCAGGTCATGTATGGGTATGCAGATTCATGGTTGGCGAAGGTGGACATTGAATCTGCATTTTGTTTGCTACTGCTATGGGAGAAGGGTCTAAGTTAAATGAATGATCATAATGTTGAGTACAACATACTCGACACACTATGATCGTAAGTTCAAAACCTCAAACCCTCAAAAGCCTGAAACAAACAAAATTGAAAGATTTTATTTGTCACACACCTCCCCTACACTAACATACAAAACACACACATACAACCAATGCATACAAACCCCTACACACTCACAACATTCAAACACTAACACACCTACACAAACACATCTACTTTTAAAATGAAGTGCGGGGCTTTGCTCCCCCCCCACACTCCCACTAACTAAATATACCAACTCCGAAATCAGTGTACATTGGGGAAAGGGCAATTTCCCGGTAATCACAACAAGCAATTAACAGGAAATTGCCTTTTCCCCAATGTACAGCGATCTCGGAGTTGGTATATTAAATAAAGCAGCCTGTGAAATCGCCATTTCGAACAGTTTAGTGTGTCTACATCACACACTACACTGTGGTCAACCAAACCATTTCTAAACTCCAAATTTTTACATTTGGAGTCCGATTAAATGAACGATTGATCAAACATTGTTGAGTATGTTGTACTCGACATTTTGATCTTTCATTCATTTAACATAGACCCTGGGAGGAGGAGTGACCATTGTTGGCCATGATGGTTGATAAGTTTTACTTTGACAAGGCTATGCCAATGGGATGTTTGGTGGTCTGTGCCACTTTTGAGGAGTATAGCATAGCACTCCATTGGAACTGGCAGCAACAGGTGGGCGCTCAGAAGGTGACAGATTATTTGGATGATTTTTTAATAGCAGTCAAGAGGTTTGATGGAGTGTTGGAGGGTATGCAAGAGTTTTTGGGGATGTGTGAGGAACTGGGTGTCTTGTTGGCTACACAGAAGTTAAAGGGTAAGGCATTGTGTTTCTCAGGATTGTCAGTGGATGTGGAATGCAGATTGTTTTGTTCACCAATTGAGAAGATGATATGTTTGAAGGAAAAGATCGATCGGGTGAGGTCCAAGGACAAGGTGCAGATTAAGGATGTCATGGAGCTGTTAGAGCTACTGAATTGTGAATGTCAGTCAGTTCACCTGGTTCATATATTTTTTAGGTCTGTGGCCTTCTTGTTAAAATGGGGGAGGAGTCAACACCATTTGGTGAGGACTGTTAAACTGGTGCATGATGATTTAGCATTGTGGTTGTCCTTTATGGAGCAGTTTATTGGAGTTTCCTTTTGGCAGATGGATTGGGTTGCTCAAGGGGAATTGCAGTTGTTTGCAGATGCAGCAGAGGGTGTTAGGATGGAAGCGATTTTTAGAGTTGAGTGGTTTGTGACCCTATGGCTGTCAGATTGGAAGGATAAATGGAAGAAGGATGTAGCCTTTTAGGAGCTAATATCAATTTGGGTGGCTTCTGTGGTATGGCAGGAGTGGTTGCGGTGAAAGAGGGTTATTTTTCATTCAGAAAATATTGCAGTGGTGCGGGTCTGAGTTGCTGTTGTTAGTATTACAGAAGTTGGTTTTGCAGAGCTTGGTGATTGACTTTTCTTTTACAGGTGTGCATCTGGCAGGCATTAGGAATGGAATTGATGACAGTTTGTCTTGGTTTCAGTTTTTCAGGTTCCAGTAGTTAGCTCCAGAGGCAGTAGGTGAGCTGGTGGTGTTGCCAGACAATGTGTGGCAGACTGGACAGAAGAAATCAGACAGTTGGTTCAGCAGTCTTGGGTAGCTTCTACAAGGAAGGCTTATGGAAGGGTATTACTTGAATTTGATAAATTTGTTTTCCAGCTGCTTGAAGAAGAGGGAGTGTGGTGGGAAGGATTATTGTTGCAATACTTGTTTAGGGTTTGGGTACAAGGTAAGCCAGTATAGTCTGTTAAGTTGGCCTTGGTCATGATCAGTATATTTTCACAGGTATCAGGGTTGCATGATGTTACTAAATCTGGGATTGTGGCCTAGATGTTGAAGGGATGAGGTTGAGGTGAAGGTGTGAAGATGAACAGATGATGGCCATTGACAAGACAGGTTTTGAAGGTTTTGATGTGAGGTTTAGCTTTGTTGAATGGAGATTATACTTTGTGTGTGGTATCTTTATGGATGTGTCATGGAGCATTTAGGGTGTCCGAGTTGTTAGGATTGCTAGTTTGGTGGGATGTGACAGTATTTTCTGCATCAATGCACATTAGGTTAAGTAGATCTAAAATGGATCATTTGGGGAGGAGCATGCAGATATTTTTGGGAAAGGACAGAAATGACTGGTTGCATTCAGTGGGGTGGGCCAGGAGATTATTGCACTCATGTGGGGATTCTGCAGAACTTGTTTTTTTGGTTGAAAGGGGGTAAGATGATAAGGGTGATCAGTTTGCATGCATGATGAGGAAGGCCTTCCAGTGAATTGGTTTTCTGGGAGAGATGTTTTCTACTCATTCCTTTCACATAGAAAGCACTTCAGGCTTAGCAACAGAAGGCAGCTCAGTTGATGTTATTAAGAGGGTGGGTTGTTGTTCTTTAAATGCCTCCTTGTCTTATATTAGATAATTGGCTAAGGTGGTTGGATTATTATTATTTCTCTCTCTCTAGGAAAGGAGGTTGTCATTATGGGTCATTCCTATATTCACTGGGTAGTGAAGTGGGCTGCAGTTAGGAAAGCTGTCAGTGAATTGGGCTTGAATTGATTTGGGTGGAGAGTCATATGGCACGGTATCAGAGGCCTCAGGTGGCATCAGCTTGTGGAGGAGATGGCATTTATACAGTCATGGATTGGGCTCCAGAGAGTCTTGGTGTTTCATTTGGCAAGTAATGATTTTTGAATAATACAAAAGTGGCAGTTGTTGTGTAGGATAAGGGAGGATTTGGTTATTTTGAACAGTTATATCTGGGTATGTGTATTGGGTGGTCTGAAATAGTACCACATTTATTTTGGAGGAATGCTGATAGTTGTATGGCTTTAGAGCAGGCTCTTTAGTTTGTTAATTTTAGCCTGGTGAGGCAACTGGTTACTTTGGTTATTCATACAGTAGAGCATGGGGATTTCAATGAAAGGGACCCAGTCTGGTTCAGAGACGATGGAGTACACCTGAATGAGTATGGTTTGGATCTCTTTAATGTGCATTAACATTTGTTTTTGGAGGATTTGGTGATGGTCTTGCAGTAAGTGAGAGGAAACAGCCTGTGTCAGGCTTCTAGGCAGAGAAAAGGGGCAGGCTTGTTCCTCGGGTCTATATTACAGCGTTGAACTCACAGGAGTTCAAACGTTGTAATATCGAACTGTGAAGTTCGAAACCCAATAATTACAAAAACACAGAACAGCGATTTTTTTCCCAGGGAAAAAAATTGCTGTTCGTTACAAAAAAAAACACTTACACTTTAAGCTAAAACTAAAGTGGGGGACGTAGCCCCCCACACACCTCCTACTTAAATATACCAACTCCGAGATTGCACCACAATGGAGGAAATAGCAAAGCCCTGAAAATGGCCCACCGAGGTGTGCAGTGGCTTTGCTATTTTCGTATTTCGGACTTTTATGTTCGATATTACAACATTCGAACTCCTGTGAGTTTGATGTTGTAATATAGACCCTTGTCCCTCTTCTGTGGGGCAGGCTTGTCCCTCTTCTGTTCCCCCTCTGGAGTGTTGTTTTAAGGTGTTTGATTGATGAAAGCAAGCAGTGAGACACTGTTTTGATAAGTAAGATTAAGCGAGTGGTGGCATATGCTGCTTACTTGGGCAGGGTGACAACAAAAGATGAGTGAACCAGCACCCAAGCAAATCTAGTGATACACCAGCTGAGTCCAACATGAAAAAAGAAATTGCTGGAACCCAGGGTAGAGTGAGCTGAAATCCTGAAATAATTCCAAACAATTTTCCATGTACACAGAATGAACAAAATTCCTTTAATGGTTCCAAGCAATTTCCAGGTACGCAAGTAAAAACTTTCACCCAGAGGGCTTCCTCAGATGCCTAAATCAACTAACAAAGGCTTAAGAGTTACAAGTCTAAGTTAATAGGCAATTAAAAGTCAATTTAGTTAAAGGAGAAGAAATAAGAAGAAACTTTGTTAAAATAATTCTTAAGGCATATTGTGATAAAACTGTGTAGCAATACAGTAGAAATTATATTTATAAATACACATGCTTGATGAAAACACATTAGCATAAATGAAAATTCACATTAATAAAAGTCACATTAACAACAATGTGTGTGTGTGTGTGTTTGTGTGTGTGTGTGTGTGTGTGGGTGCGTGCGTGCGTGCGTGCGTGTGTGTGTGTGTGTGTGTGTGTGTGTGTGTGTGTGTGTGTGTGTGTGTGTGTGTGTGTGTGTGTGTGTGTGTGTGTGTGTGTGTGTGTGTGTGTAGAGGCATATAAAACTTAAGAGTATATACAAAATAGATGCAATCAGATAATACAGCCCAAAATATGTTGACTTTAAGTCTACACAGATTCATGTTTAGCTTTTAAGTATGGGATTGAGAGAGGCTATGCCATTTAGCCCTGGGATGACATAGGCCCTGAATAGCAAAATCCAATTAGTTCTGCTCTCTCAGTCCTAAGGATTATGTTATCACCTCTTATGTGCTCAAATAAAACTTCTAAAATTAAAAACTTAAAGTTACGGGAGGATCCCGTCTCAAGCTTGTGTTTGCATAAAGCATTAGTGGGTATGGGCCTGCTAATTTCTGACAGGTGACTAGATATACGATCTTTCAATTTTTGATTAGCTTTTCCTATATAAAATGAGTTACAATAGGAGCATTTTGCTAGGTACACCAAGTTTATTGTGCTACACTTACCGTAGGCTCTGATTTCAGTCGTTGGCTGTCACTGGGTGTACTATTGTTTTCCTTGTGTCAATATATTTACAATACATACAGTTGCCACATTTGTAGGTTCCTTTTTTTCTGAGAATTAAGTGAAAACCATGATCTAGGCTTTTCCTTATAACATAATATATTTTTTTAGGTTTCTACATCTCTTATGTGAAAATGAAGTTTGTGGATTGATAAAGTTGCTGATTGCAGGAACATCTTGGAGTATATGCCGTATTTTCAAATAATATTCTTAATGGCTAGAGTGTTTTTGTTATAGGTCAAAGTACATCTGAGTTTTTGTCTGTTTCCAAAATTACTACCATGTCCTATATGTTTGTCTGTATTTCTATGTTCTTGGCCTGAAAGTATAGGGGCTGCAAGTGTATTTCTTTTCTTTTTCACTTCTTCACGTATCTGCTGAACTTCTAGTCTGTCACAGCCTCTATCTACTGAATCATCGACAGTCACTTTCATTTGCTCCAACATTTCACTGTCTTGTGTACTCAGTCTTGCCACTCTTAAGAATTGATTTGTGGCTATGTTCTTAAAAGTGAAATGTGGGAGCATACTGTTTCTGTGTCATATATTATTACTTTTTATGGGTTTCTCATATAAACAGGTGTCTAAGAAGCCTTCATCATTTTTAGTAACATCACACATCATACAAGAGAGTGAAAAGCACTTGCTGAGGTCTCATTCTTCTACATGAAGGAGTTGTTTCTTGTCCTAGAACCCCACACTTTCTGATAATATCACTCTTGTAGGCTGAGGGACAGTGGTAATACACTCAGTGTATGGGACCCAGTTCCAAGCTTCTGGGCAGTCATGTTTCTCACCTTACCATACCTTCCCAGCTTGTTAAATGTTCCTTTGAGCTCTAGACTCCACCAAGGTACATTAGAAGATGCACAGCATAATCCAACCCTCAGGATAGGAATGTCCCTCCTTCCTATCACTCTGTCAGCTGACCAAAAGACTACCAAAATTCAGGTCACCTCATAATCAGGGCTTTATCGCTCTGTGCCACCAGAGCACGTCTTTAGATTATCTGAGTCAGAAAGTGTTATCTTCCCTAGGAGAAAGTGACCTTTATGAGTCACAACTCCAACATATCACAGTTAGGGAGTTTCTATGGGCATTCAGTCAAATAAAGTAAGCTTCCTCCATCCTGATGGTGCCACTAGCAAGATTTCACATGAGGAAGTTACAGTGCTGTAATGGTGTCAATACATACATCCTCTGAACTCCCCCTTCCACCTCCTACCCTTATCAAAAAGGGTTGATACCAGACATCCAGGGACTGACAAGAGACTCCTCAGACAGTGGCTGGAGGGTTCAATTAGGTGGTCTGAAGATCCAAGGCATTTGGTAGAATTCATATAAAAAAAAGTATAAATGAGAAAAAAATGATGCCTGAAATCCTGGCTATCACTACCCTAAAACAAAACTGGAAACCTGGCATTTTGCACATCTTGACAGGCAACACCACAGTGATATGGCAAATCAGAAAAGAAAAATGTTATATTCTTGCCCTTTAGGCAGACTATCTATGGAGAAATAGATTCTGACACAGGAGTTAGCATGAGAGCCAGGGCATACTATACTTTTCAGAGTAACATGCTGGCAGATAACATGAGCAGAATAGAAAAATATCTACACAAATGAATCGTTAGGTATGGATATTATTCTGGATTAGTATTATAGATGGGATGTAGCAGAAAGAGAACTCTTTGCTTCTCCAGCAAACAAGCAACTATAGGATTTCTAGACAAGAAAACGTTTTCCCAGATCCTGCAGAGCAGATGCATCCTCCATTAGCTGGGCAGGTCTATTTCATTACAATTTTCTCCCAACATCCTCTGGATGTAAAGAAAAAATGGAGGAGGAAAAGCCAAAAATACCACTGTTAATTCCCTTTTGATGAAGACAATGCTTGTTTTCCCTCTTAATGATTACAGAAAGGCCAAAGCCTCAGACCTTAAACATACTGACCCAAAACATAGGGTTTCTCATACAATGCTAATCAAAAACCTTTTTTAAGGGTGACAGAATAGACAATCTACCATTCATTCCTTCAGGTGCATATTTCCTAGGACCAACTATTTTCTATAGTAATGGTGACCAGGAAACCTAGTATAAGAAGGCATACCTAGTGAAATGGAAAACAAAAATCTCCTTTTGGTGCCAAAGGAAGGAGACAGAACCTGACTCAGTCCTCTGTATCCTTGGTTCTCAATTTCCTGTCAGATATCTTTAAATCAGTATTGTCTTATGCCTCATTGATGGTGTAAGCATGTGCCATTTCATCATGCCAGCCTTGGGACTCCCCTTTCTGTTATTGAGAAGTACTGGTAAAGCAGTTCTACAAGGGGGTGGGGGGTTCCTGCACCTGAAACCTCTTATGAAAAGCCTTCATCACCAAGGAATATCAATTATATCTTATAAACGTTAACATTGACTCATTTCATTTTGATCCAGCTGCTGTTGCTTCACTTTAATATCTATCATGGAACATTTATAGTGGCCATCACTTCTGCCAGAATAATATCAGAACTACAGACACTCATGTGCAGAAGTGCTTTCTGATCCACAAAGGACAGAGTTACACTTCACAATAATCAGTCTTTTGTGGTTAAAGTAGTTACTCCCTGGGATTCATTAAACTTTTTTGCCCATGCAGGAACAGTGTAGCCATTACTGCATGGAATATGGCCACCGAGCGATTCAGGAAACAGCTGCTCTAACGTGCATGAGCCTACAGACACTGTTCCTGTATGGAAAGCCATGCAGAATGCTAATTACCTCATTTGTTGGTGAAAACCATGCAAATGGGGTGAATTTGCAATTCAGGGTGCAGGCTGGTATCCGTGCAGGAACAGTGCTTGTTGTAGAAATATGTTTGATTACTAAATGAACACATTTCTGCAAATAGCAAAATGGAGGCATAACAGCTCAAATAAAAGCATGTATTATAAACTTTAGGCATGCCAATGGCCAAATATATGGCCATTGGCATGGGAAAGTGTTTAATTTAATAAAAAATCTATGTTGCTTTTTTTGGCCGATCTCGGCCGTTTAAGCATTGGGCAGTCGTGCACAAATAGGATCATGCCGGGAAAAAAAAATGTAAAAACTCAATTTAGAGGAAATCTGCATTTTGCCATTATAGTCATTGGCATGCAGAATCAAAATATTACTGGGGAACACTGATTTCCAAGGGGAAAGGCTCCATGTTAGAGCAGTTACTATGGACTAAGGCAGTGGGGTATGCAAATGAGGAGAAATTTACTGAATCACAAAATATTCTAAGTCCACACACTGCACCTAACTATGTAGGTGCTAGATCAGGAGAGTGTAGGCAGGAGGAAGCAGCTAACATGAAAAGGGTGTGTGTCATGCTTGCTATAGGCACATTGGAGCTCCTTTGCCCAGGTTTGCTCTTAGCTAAGAATAACGAAGCAAGGGGTGTGTGTCTGTAATGTCTTACACCATGAAATGAAGTGCGTGTTCACATCCAGTGAGGAGCATTTCTGCTAAAATCTGTGTACCTTAGCTAAACAAGTGTGTGCAGTGCACACTGGGACTTAAACAAAGCAAAAATGGAAATAGCAGCACTGTTTACATTTAGGCATTGGCATACCTCCCGACCATATAGAATTACTCGGTTTTTACTGAGTATTGGGGTCCAAATAATGGGGTGCTACTATTCCCGAGTTGGCACCCCTTCATTTCCAACTTTTTCCCCAGCTTCTTTTCTTATTTTTCATTTTTTCCCAGTTTTGAGCTGATGTCATCATATGCACAATGATGTCAGCTCTGTCAGGGCTACCAGAATGTCATAATCAAGCTCAATAGCTCAGTACATACATTTCTGCCATTGTGCATTTCTGAACTTTGAATGGATACCAGGAAGTCAACAAATGAGTAGGAACACGTTTCCTTTATTAGGTGAGCAAACAAAAGGTAGGTTGGTAAGTAAGAGTGTGAGTGTGTGTGTGTGTGTGTGTGTGTGTGTGTGTGTGTGTGAAAATGCCCCCAATTTATACCTGGTGGCTAGAGGTACTCAGGCTCAAACTCTGTGACTTGGCTACAAGGTAAAAATAGCATAAAGTCCCCAGCTACTACCTGTTCCTCATAAAATCAGTGGTTTTCAGGATTTTTTATGGCAAATCACTAAAGGATTTAATTCACTAAATAATGGCAGGAATTTCAGACTTCATATTCTTCAGAAAATAAATGCTAACACAAAACCTTTTATTCTAGCAATTTTCTAACTTTATAAGATCATTATTTGAAATGTGTTCCTACTTTGGGGCTGTATTCCCCCATTATTGGCTTTGTCCAGGTTTTTTGTGCTAAGAGGTTCAGAGCTATGGTGAGAAGTGAGAACTGAATTTACAAAATGATAGCCTTTTAAGTTTCAGTCTTCCTATCTTTCAGCAAGCTGCTGATTTGGCATAGTGGTATGTTGCTCTGACTGTAGTACACAGAGTCCTTGGTTCACGACTTGGCAGTGAAATGCATCGTGGTAACACAACATTTTATTCTAGCAACTTTCCAAAATGTTTGTTCCCCCCCCCCCAAAAAAAACTGAAATATTGAAAATAATTGCAAGTAGATGTGTAAGAATCCTGTGGCTTACACTACTGTCGTTTTATATATATATATATATATATATATATATATATACATATTATATATATATATATATATATATATATATATATATATACATATTATATATATATATATATATATATATATATATATATATATATATACATATATGTATATATATATATATATATATATATATATATATATATACATTGTATGGGTGTGTAAGTACACTTTTATGATAGACGTTCTGAATTGGGCAGGTTTGTCATTATTGGTTCATGCATTTTGTTTCATTGCCTACTGGAAAAATGTTCAAACAATAAATTTAAAATGCACTCTGTCTAACAAGTGTGCTGTGTTATACAAGGGATATAATTTAATAAAGTCAAGAAGGTGTATCAAAGATCACATGTATGTTTCTTGTTTTGTGTGCAAGGGGCCAATGATATGAAAACAGCCCAAAGGTAATCATTATCCACCACTGGCCAGATGCATTTTCTTTGTATGTGGTGTGGGTTTTAATGCTGTTTCAATGAATGTGAGTTTCAAGGGAAGAAAAGTTTTAATGCCAAGTCTATTTTCATTGTGAGACAGTATTGCTTTGTTTAGTGGTTTTGTTGTTTAGCATATGTCTATTAATGTTTGTACATTTTGCTATAAAAATGTAAAAATAAAATCCAAATAATCATTGTAGAAGTAAAGCAGTATGTACAGATTAGTGCTTATGGTAAATGGGGCAAAATTGACAGGTAATGGGACAATGGAAAGGCTACAGGGGGACTCTGGTGCCATATTTTGGTTATCTGTTCTTCAGTTTGTGTCTGAAAGTTGGTATCCCACAATTCCATTGGATTGTGGGGTTATGAAATTATGTATGTAAATTTGATGTTAATCAGCATACAGATTTGTACCTATTTTTCATGGGCCTTGTCCAGATTTTTGATGTTTCCAGATTGAGAGGTATGGGCATCGGGTTTGTTCACCGTGCCTTGGGGCTTAAAAGGGGCAGAGATGGGAAGGGGGAAAAGAAAAAGGAAATAGCAAAATATAGCCACTCAAATATAAGTATAATAGCTGGCAGGTGGAATGTCTCAAAGTCAGCCATTAACATAGGCAGCATCTGCAGCACATCACCATAAACTTTGCAAACACCTTCCGGTCTTTTTCCCACAAACTCTGCACCATAGGTGTACACATAGAGGGGATTTTTAACTGACAAAACTAGCAAAAAATGTTAAGGGCTGCTGTCACTTTGATCAATCAGTATGTGCAAGAGGCCAAGGGTGTTGAGGAGAATAATGCTGACGACTAACTCAGACCAAGGAGAAGAGTGTTCAGACCCAGGGTAACCTACCAGGGGCTACATGATCTGGAGATAGTAGAGTGCTACAGGGTGGATAGGGACATACCATACAGGAAAACCATATCGAAATGTCTTGCAAAGGCCCCCACATGGTGGCATCCATGAAATTCCCACCTACAGACTTACACAGTGATATCACAACAGGTCTGGCAGTGGCAGTATGGCTCTGAAAGGTAAGAAGTCTGAAACTACAAATCTTTATGCCAGAACAATCTGAACTGTGGTTGATACTGTTATGTCTGTAGTCTCAAAGATAGGGCACACCACTATGTTAATGGGACCAAAATGTTAAGCAAATATCAGCACAGTCTCTGCAAATGTGCAGTGTGTACAGACTTGTCACCCCCCACCCATAGCCCCATAGAAATGCAGTAACATGTCCCTAGCCTTAAGGAGCATCCAGCTGTCAACTAGAGTGATGGCTCAATAGGAACAGAAAGCAATTGTCAGTAACATTCCCAGTCAACTTACTGGTGCCATACCAGGGGTGTCCACTGCCGGCAGCCTGGGAACATATGATCACCAGATCGCCTTGCTACAGATGGACTGCATCTGTCACCCTGGCATACAAGCCTCTGGCAAATGCCCATGCCTCACCCACAATGCCCTGTTAGGGGGTGTTATTGGGTTCATAACACCAACATAACACAGTCTACAAAATACAAAGAAAGGCCATGTTGCTAACTGCAAGGAGCAAACTTGCCAGCATCAGAGAGCCAGACATCTGGACAAAGCCATGAATAATGGGGTGATAAAGGTCCAAAGAGAAGGACACCTTTGAAATACTGCTCTAATAATGTTGGAAAGTTGATGGAATGTTTGTATTAGCATGGAATGTCTGAAGGGTATGAAGTCTGAAACTGCAATGTCAACTGTCAGTAATATCGGACTTCAACCGTGAGTGACTTGCAAAACACTTTTCCTTGAAAACCACACTCGCTTGTGTAACCAATCAGATATATGAGTCATGAATCTGGACATTCTGTGATACTCTGTACCGTTGACTGGCAGGGCTAGGAGTCTAAACATGGGAATGCACTCATTGCAGACAGTCCTAACCCTGGAAGATGGTGACATGTCTGCACCCACAAAACCCTGGCCCACAGCCATGGGGAGTAACTCACCCTTCCCTGATCACTTATCCTATGCAACATCCTGATCCCAAAATGAGGCCAGCCAAGCAAATTGAGGTGGGCCATATATATATGTGAGACACACACACACCTCCAGGCTGGTCAAACAGTCTGACACACCCAAGATCCTCCAAGTGCAGTCAATCTGTGAGAAGACCCCTGTGTAAATTACTGGAGCTATAGGCCAACATATCTGACCCAGGACACCCCCCCCCCCACATATCTTATCCCCTACAAATCTATCTGAATTCTGCCTGCCACCCTGATCCTGTCTGACCTATATTACCCAACTGTGGAATGGAAATCAGACCATACCAAAATAGAAATGCACAGAGATTCCACCATTGTAATATATCACCAAGGTGCTGGACCATTTCCATAGCTCCAGCAGTCAATTGGTTGTAGGCACACCTCTCCACAGGCTTGATTGTGCAAGAATGCATAGCATTTGGCCCATAATATTGGTGAATGGATCATCCATCCTGTATTCCTTTGGTAAATCACTCTTATACTCTGAGGAGGTATGTCATAAGGTACTGAAACAATACACAACAGTGTCAAACATCATATATGTCAGATGTCTGCTAAAACAAACCCTGTAACCCTAGCAACCCATATGTTACAGAGAGAAATAGTAACAATCACCGTATGCCCCATTGTCTCCCCATTTTGATAGGCTATCTCCAGATATCCTGCACCAACAGTTCAAGAGGCATGGCTGTAGCACAAAACAAACTGGATTGGAGTACAGCAATCCCAGGAATGGAGTCCCACATTTACTATAGAAGGTCACACTGGGCATGCTCATACACTTAGAGGGGCTTTCCCCACCCCGTGCACTTCCCATTGCTCTACTTTAGCAGTCCTGAAATGTCTATCACCATAGAAATTCCTTTTATCAGACTTCAGCACTATGAGCTCTGTGGTGTGTGTGATAACTGCTTAACACTATAAAACAAATAACTAGTTAGGTAGGAGTTCTAATCTCACTTCTGGCAATGTAATAGTGTGATTTATAAGTTAAAGCTTTTGGGTCAATTCAAACCCAGTACACTTCCCATTGCCCTACTTTAGTAGTCCTGCATTTAGCAGTCACCTTACAAGTCCTTTTCATCAGGCCTCAGCCTCATAAGCTCTGTGGCATGAGCGATACCTGCATAACACTATAGTACAAATAATTAGTTAGGTAGGAGTTCTAAATTCAGTCCTGGCAAATGTAAAAGTGTGTGTGTTTATAAGTTAAATATTGGGTCCATTCAAACCGAGTACACTCCCCATTGCCCTACTTTAGCAGTCCTGCAGATAACAGTCACCTTAGAAGTCCCTTCCATCAGGCCTCAGCCCTATAAGCCCTGTGGTGCATGTGATTTGCTTAGATGAACTTTTACTTAAAAGCTGTTGAGCATGTCATACTCGACATTTTAAGCATTTGTTCATGTAATATATATCCATCTAAAAAGATATGTTATAATTGCATTACTTAAGTTATATCATAACTATATGTCTAATTCCTGCAAAGGGGATCATTTAGCAGCACCCTTAATTTGTGTTTGCTAGTGTACTTCTTATCATTGTTGGAAGTCTTTTAAGAGACACTCAGTATATGTATGAAATGAAGTGTAGTCCATGAAAGAGCAAAGTCAGCTGAAAAAGGTGCTAGGGAAAGGGCATTTTTGTAGCAGGAGTTTTAAACACTTAAACACATTGGCATTTTCATTCAACCTGCTGTCAGAAGCACTGATGTTTTCCTATCAACACCTCAAGGACTGGAAATATAACCCTGCAACTCTTTAGAAAACTGCATTGACAAATTCATCCACTTGAGCCAGAAATAAAACCGAAAATTCTGCAGTAAACCTAAATAGTGAGTCACAAAGCTAACAAATTATTAAACCAAAATACATAAGAATACAAGGTCTTTAAACTTTTCCAGGTACAGTGCAACAAGTTTAAAGTCAACTCCATCCAAAATCAACTCAATAAGACTATCAAACAGCAAAGTGTCATTCAAAGTATGTGACAATACTAATAACCTTCTTATGCATATCTGAAAAATGAAGGGCAAGTCATTAGAATGTGCAAGAATAAAATAGTAAAACCCTATCAGAGTGAAAAGATATAGCTAATACAGTAATGTGCAGACTGAGAGTAAAATTTCAGGCCACAAAGGGGAACTTTATCCATATTTTTACCTTGCAACCAAATCCTGTTAAAGTCAAAAACTCTAATTCCATGGAAAAGAGATGACATACCAGGAAACCCAATTTATGTAATTAAAATAGCCAGTATATACCCATATGCATATTGTTGATAGACCATTAAAATAGCCATTCCTCTGATATCTGAAAGCAGACTATTGCAGTCTGTTGGTCCCAATAACTATATGCTGCTCAGCTACCTCAAAACCATTTTTGTAAGATGAAGGAGAGAATCACCATGTAAATTATTGAAACATGCTGTCAACACCTCCATTCCATAACATTACCAAATCAATAATCAACAAGGACATTGTCAACGTACAAACACTGGACCAATCCCAGTTTGGCTTTGTTAAGAAAAGGTCTTGCCTAATCAAACTGGTAGACTTTTTTGAGAGGGTAAACAAGGTGATGAATGACAGGAAAATGGAGCATGCTGCATACTTTGACCTAGCCAAGATGTTCAATACAATACCCCTTTCAGATATTGTTGACAAGCTCTCAGAACAAGGCACAAATCATTATATAACTGACTGATAGGACCCAAGAAGTCAGGATCATAGAGACCACCAAAACTAGAAGGCTGTCACAAGTGGAGTACCCCAGGGCCCGATGCTGCAACCATTCATGTCTGGCATTTACCTAATGGAAGTCAAGGCTAATATCAAAGGTCTCTGGTTCACCAAGTTTGCAGATGACTATAAACTGAGATTTATCATAGAATTCCACATGAAAAAACATCCTACAACATCCTACAAGAGGGCATAACACAATCAAATTACAGTTGTCAAAGCCAGGGAGTAAAACTCAATGTAAAGAAATGCATTATAGTGCTTTTTGGGAAATTACTAACTAGCTAATTACTCCATTGATAAAATACCCCTAATAGTTGACCCGATAGCCATGGATCTGGAAATATATGTAGACAGTAATCTGGCCTTTGGTCAACATGTAGCCAAGATAATAAGAAAATCATACGGTGTCTTCCAGCTTATAAGCAGTGGTATGGCATCCAGGTCCAAGGAAGCTATAGTATCACTCTACTCCACCCTTATCAGGCCCATCATTGAATACAATGGCCCCTCTTGCATGTACCTAACCAAGCACTTGCAACAGTTGGAATTCCCTCAAGGGTTCTCATCAGGGGAATCCAGGGTATGAGTCACAGATCACCTTAAGGCCCTATCACTGCACTCAGTCTCCTACAGGTTACTGAAAGTAGATCTATGCCTGTCATATAAGGCATCCTCAGATTTAGCTCTGATGGATCTCTTGCACATCCACAAAACAAACAGCACCAGAAACACTAGATTCAAGGACCTGAACTTCACAGGTGACATTAATAGAACATGTTGGAGAGACCAATATGTGTTGCAAAGGATCCCTCTACTATGGAATAAGCTCCCCATCTATGTGAAGCAGAGTTCATTCTGACCCTTTTCAAAGAAAACCTTGATCATCCAATGAGAAATCACAAATTTACCACCAGTCAGGCCACCATTTTTCTGATGGACAGAGGTCGACAGTAAGTAAATTAATCCTCAACTAATATACCCCCCATACAAAAGCCTTAGCTGCATCTTTACTAACATACCCCACCATATAGGCATCCAATGTACTCGGGGACAAAACTGGGTTGGGTTGCACAGCTAGGCTAGTAAAATCTCTCATGGCCATTAGCGTAGTATAAGATATATGAACCTGTGGAACTATAACAAAGAATTTATATATTATTTCTATTATGCAACAAATACAGAATTTCTGCAGGCAAAATATTTAGTAAGAAAGTAATTCGAGGAAAGAAAAACAATTGCATCAGAGAAGCCACTAAAAGTTACAAATACAAATGTAAGCTCTTTACTATAACAAATCAAATCAAAACAATACTTAGGTAAGGAAATATTATATCATCTGGAAAAGATGCAATTGATGAGCAAGTAAAAAGAATAAAATGTGAAGGTATTAAAATGTATAAAAGAGAAGCAGTAACTTAAGAAAAGGAGATCTGATATTGTGTAGTACTTTTTGCAGAATTCAAAACTGAGTTAATCAGTATGACCACTGGAGCTCCATAAGATTGTTAATTTTAGAAGGCACAAAAAGAAAAAAAGGGGGGGGCATTGAAAAGCAAATTGTTAAGTGAGGCAGAAAAGCAACAAATAGAAATGGAAGTGTTAGGCCAACTGAGAAGAAAAGAATTTAGCACAGAGACTTTGATACAGGCAAAATCACAACATGATGGATCAATACGTCCACAGGAAAATGATACATATATGAAGGATATACCATAGAGTAAAATTCTGAAACTTTCTGCAAGAGGCTAACATGAACGTCCAGATATAATTGTAAAGCAATGGAAAGATAAGGAAACAAAATCAAAAAGGATACTATAAGTCTAGAAAAGAGTGATCAATTAGAAGACTTGATTGATTTAGGGGAAATTGATGCAGACATGAAAATAACTGAATGAAAAAGAACACAAAATGTGAAAAAACACATTTTAGAACACAATAATAAAACAGATAAAACATTGCAGTTGGGACTATTGAGAGATTCATCTGATAAAACAGAAATTAACAGAATATACTAGAGTATAGCTACATTGAGAGATAAAGTATTACTACTAAAATTCAAAGTAATAAAGAAGAGAAAGTACAATGATTCAGTAGAAGCATCATTAAAAATAGTATATAAGGTTCATAGGTTGATACTAGGCTATCTGCCCTAGGGCATTTATAAGCCTAGCCAGAGTGTGTTTGGCTTTCACCTCCCTTTTAGATTAGTTAAGGTCACAGAAGATGGCCCTTTTAAAGTTAGTTTACTGTGCCTCTATCGAGCAAGGACATAGAAGAGATCCCAGGGGTAAACTTACGATCCCCCATCCACTCGTCAAGATTTCTCTTGAAAAAACATCTTATTATATTGTATGGGATAATTTACAAAATTTGTTAAAAAAATTTTAATTTCAATAGCATGGTATTTTAGTTTAATTAATTGATCTGATTGTAGTGGATGTCTTTGTAAATACTTTAGTTGTTTTGTTGAATATTATAATAATACCTATTTTTAATTACTTGTATAAAATTGTTATGATATTTCTCTTATATGTTAAAACAATAAACCTGTTTTGAAAAAAAAGATTTCTCTTGAAAAGGGTCAGTGAGGGGCTCTGCCTAACATGGATTGGGATCCTGTTCCAGAGTGAGGGGAGCCTTTGGGATATGAATCTGTCCCTCCAGCATGTCCTATTTATTGCAATGCTGAGGTTTAAGTCCCAGGAGCATGTAGCTCTAAGGGATTTGGATTTCCTGAGGTGGAGCATGTTCATTAATTTTGGGTTGGACATGGCTTTATACATCAGGCATAGGTCACCTCTGAGTAGGCGGTAAGCAACTGAGTAGAGCTGGAGTTTCTTTAGCCGAACTGCATAGGGCATCTGTTTGAGGCCCTTGATCCTCTTGGTGAGGTACTTTTGGAGTCTCGCCAGTTGCTGCAGGTGTCGGGTAAGGTACATACTAAAGGGGGCATTGTATTCAATTAAGGGCCTGATGAGTGATGAGTAGAGGGGCACAATGACCTCTCTTGATCTAGATGTGAACCCTTTCATGATAAGGTGGGCTATATAGAAGGTATTTCTAACCACTTTGGCAACATGATTGCCAAAGGAGAGATTACTATCTACTTGGGTCCCCAAATCCCTAATTACTTCTTCTGTACTTAATGGATTACCACCTATGTGGTAATTTGTGGGCACTTTGTTTTTCCCAAAGGGGATGACTATGCACTTTTTGGCATTTAGCATGAGGCCATGGCTCTGGCACCAGGTATCCATCTCTGTGAGACCTTTTTGGAGGATGCTTGTGTCAGCTGGAGAGTCAATTATGGCTCCCAGTTTGCAGTCACCTGTGAACTTGGTCAGCCATAGTCCTCCGGTGTTAGCCTGTACCTCAGAGAAGTATATACTGAACAAGAGAGGTCCCAGGACTGAGCTTTATGGGACGCCACTTGTAACTGGTTTTGAGTCTGACATGGCACCTGCAATTCTGACCATGTGGGTTCTATCCCTGAGCCAATTTGCAACCCATCTTGTGACATAGGGGTTAATATTTAAGCTGGTGAGCTTATTTATGATGCCCAAGTGGGGTATTATGTCGAAGGCTTTTGCGAGGTCCAGGTAGGTTGTGTGGACTACCTTCCCTTCATCTATGGCATTAGTAACTGTTTCAAAGAAGTCAACTAGGTTTAAGAGGCAAGATCTGCCCTTAACAAAGCTGCATTGGGTAGTATCCAGTGTCTGGAGGTTCCCAATGTCTTTGTTTATGAGTTCCATGATGATACACTCCATAGGTTTGCAGACCAGACTAGTCAGGCTTATGGGGTGATAGTTACCGGGGTCCATTGTGGCACCACCTTTGTGGAGCAGGACCACTGTTGCTGTACGCCATTCTTTGGGTACATATCCTGTAGTAAGGCTGAGATTGAACAGTGACTTTATGTGAGGGTTCAGTTCTTCTTGGAGCTCATATAAGACGCAGCCCATGACACCGTCCGGTCCCATTGATGCTGTGTTTTTTGCTTTTGAGAGGGCAGCATTCACCTGTCCATCTGTGATGTGAGGGGGGCTACATTCTGTTGGGATGGACATTTGCTCTTTTGGGGAGGAAGGGGAGGAGAAGTTTGCAATGAACCTGTCTGCCAGGATGTTGGCAATGTCTGTGGGTTCAGTGTATTTTTTGTCATTTTGCACTAACTCAGAGTATATCTGGGAGTTGCCACCCAGATTCCTGACATAACTAAAGAAAACCTTGTGATTACCTTTAGCATCTTGTGCAATTTTTCTTTCGAAGCTGGCCTTGGATGATTTTATGAGGGATCGCAGTTGCTTGCTAGTACTGATCAGAGATGTCTTCCCTTTTAGGGATTTTGCTCTATCATGTAGTAGCTTCCTCCTTCAGTTATATAGCTTATTTATGGCCGGGGTCCACCAGACAGGTCTCCTGCCTTTGGAGGAGTGAGTCTTGGTTTTATTTGGGATAGCATGATCCATGCATTCCTGTACATGTCCATAGAATGCGTTTGTAAAGGATTCTGCAGTTTGGGCAGTATTTTCCACTGGCCAGGGGGCTTTGAAGAATTCCACCTCGGTTTTGAGAAGTGTGAAGTTTGCTTTTGAGAAATTTTTCACTGTGGTTTCCTTGGCTGGGGGTGGGACGGTATATGGATGTCCAGTGAGATTAATTTATGGTCTGATCTTATCAATGAGGGGTTTACCTCTGGTGTGGAACATAGAGTCCCCATG
The DNA here is from genome assembly GCF_019279795.1 of Protopterus annectens. Taxonomy (NCBI): domain Eukaryota; kingdom Metazoa; phylum Chordata; order Ceratodontiformes; family Protopteridae; genus Protopterus; species Protopterus annectens. Next base: position 784,057,978 of record NC_056736.1, on the reverse strand, counting down.
TTGGTGATGACCAGGTCCAATATGTTGTCCCCTCTTGCGGGAGTGGTGACCAGTTGTTCCATAGCATTTGAGTTTATAAATTCTAGGAACCGTTGGGCTAGGGTGTTGGGGCTTGAGTAGTTTTCCCAGTCAATGTTTTGGTAGTTGAAGTCACCCAATATTATGGTGTTTGGAGAGACCTTCATATTCTCCAGTGTTCTCAGGAATGCCGAGTGGGGTTCCTGGATTTGGGAGGGTGGTCTGTAGCAGGCTACAAACTGAAAGGCAGTTTTGTCCACTGTTAGTTGCACATGGATGGTCTCCAATGCTTTGTGCAGTGCCACTAACCTGGAGGTGTGGGTATATTTGATGAATATGGATACACACCCTCCTTTTGTGATTCGGTCCGAGTTTTGGGGCCGAAAAGCATGGTATTAGGTATAACCTGGTAGTGCTGGGGTGCTCTCAGGAGCCTTGAACCAGGTTTCTGTTACTGCACAGATATCGATATTCTCCATAGCGAGGAGAGCCTCGAGTGCATGCATCTTGAGGTTTAGACTTCTGGCATTGAGCAGCATTACCCTTAGTTTTTTTTCTTTGTGTTGTCTATGGAGGTGGGTTTGTCTTTTGAGCCTTGCCTAAAAAAGGCACTATGAGGGTGGCAAGAGCCTTAGCCAGTATTCAAAAGCCCAGAGGTGACAGATGCAAACCATCCCTAGCGAAGTAACGTGGCTTGTTGAACATGTCGTCCCAGGCTGACAGACACTGGATCCCCTTTGAATGACACCAATACTTTAGTCAATTGTTAAAATTGATCATTTTGTCTTTATACTGTGGCATCATTCTTAGTGAAGGCAAGATCCTCCCTGGGCTACATGATCAGAGAGCTCCTCTATGTCTCTTTTCATATAGTCCAGGGAGGTACGTCTCAGGTCATTCACACCAGCATGGACAATGATGGAGTCATATTTGTACTTGCTTTGGAGTGACCTGAGTGCATGTGTTATGTGGTGGATCCTGGCACCCGACAGGCAGCTTACAGTGATCTTCTCCTTGTTCAGTCTGGTGAGTGGGATGTCAGTGTGTCTGACAATAGAGTCACCTATTACAAGTGTATTAGGTGTGTTGTTTAGCCTTAAGGGCTGTGACTGTGTGGCACACTGACTTTGTGAAATATGTGATATGTGGGTATTGTTGTGGGGTAGCAGTTGCTTGGATGTCTGCTTTGGAGGTCTCTGCTGCTTTGGCAGATTTTTATTTAGAGCCTCAGAGTATGTTTTTGGGTGTTTATGTGATTGGTTTGCTGATACAATAGGTCTATGTGAGACTGGATTTGTGGTGTGTGTGGTTTCCTTCTCCTTCTGACTGACTGTGCCATTCCTGGGTTGAGAGAGCTAAGCTGCCAGTTTAGCTGTATAGTTGCATCTCTCACATATATTTGAGCTTGTTGGGAGGAGGAGAGGGTGGTATGTGTACATAAGGCAATTGTAGCATTGCCTCAAGATTCCCAGATTCACTAGCTGGACTGGAGAGTAAACCTGAAACTGACCTTTGGACATGCCAGAGAAGTTTAAGGAACTGATTTTTGACTGATCAGAATGGACCAATAGGGAGCCTAGTACTTATAAGGAGTATGAGAGGGTGTAGTGCGTTAGTTTGTTAGTGTTTACTTATAAGATTACTTATAAGAGCAAGTGCAGGGCTTTAGAATGAAAATAGAGTGCTTACTTTGAGAGTTAGAACAGTTCTAAGGGAAAAAGTGAAGAGTAGATTTTGTGGAGCAGGGAATAGTTAAAACCTGTTTAAGCGGCGGTGTTTGATGCTGCGCGCACAACACTGCGCAAATGCTGGTTTTAAAGCAGGGAAACTGAAAGAGATAGGAATTGACCCAAAACAGCCAATAAGCTACTAGTTTCTGGGCTGAGACCACTTCTCCAGGGACAGATAGGCTGCTCAAAGCTCCCCACTCTCACTGGTGAACAGAGAAGCTTCCACCTATCCAAGTAAGGATATGAGCAACACAGGAACCTATACCACAGTCCAGAATTCAGCAAGCCTGAAATCTGGACTAATCTAGTTCAGCAAAGGCGGGAAAAGAGAATATATATATTTTTTTTTGTTTGTTTTTTTCAGGAAACAGCAGAAAAACACAGAAAACACTGTAAATGCTTTAAACAGGCTAGCGCACTTTAGTGTGTAGCCTGCAGCAGTTATACAATACAAAAATGACTTAGAATGATATATAACAAGTGCAAAACTGTAAAAAATGCAGGAAGGCAATACAATTAAAACTTATTCAAGCACAGATCAGTTAGAAACTCACTTTTTAGGTGGGAAAAGGCAGTTGGAGCAAAAAACAGAGAAAAAATACTTAAATCTGGTAAAGTCTCTCTTAGGTCTCTCTGTTGCCTGTATCACTCTGCAGAACACCACGAGGAGCTGTGCTGAGTTGTATACTGGTGCAAAACTGCATCTAAGATAAGAAGTATCCCTATCAAAAGAATAAGAAAGGGGGAGAAGATCTTCAAAATAGCCTTAGAAAGAGAAACATGGCAAAAGCAGTACACAATATGAAAAGAGGTCCAGGGTTATTGTATACTAGGTCAAATAATCAACTAAAATATCAGCACAAGTAGGAAAAAAACTCTCTGAAGGTGTGCAAACAAATACAAAGGAAACAACTGACTGAAGACCTGAAATGGTTTTATAGAGAACTTAGTAAACTCAGCAAAAGTAAAAGTAATATCACCTAAAAAAGAAGAAAGCACTACATGTTTGAAAAGTTTTAATGAAAAGGCTGTAGACTATAACAAAGATGCTGAATGGTTAAAAGAAACTGTAAGGCACATTAGTATAGAGGATATAAAATAGGATGAAGCTGCAGTCACACAAAATTATAAAAGGCTCCTATATATAGAAAAAACTGGTATTGATAGAGTAGCTAACTTGTGGCTAAAGGTATTAATATGTTTGTATAAACATACAGCCCTGAGTAAAACCTATTTATATGTATATCCTGAAAATAAACCAACTCTGTCAACAACAGTGAAAAACATACTCCTCCTTAGGAACAAGCCAGCAAACCATCCTAAAAACTATAGACCAATAACATGCTTTCTGCCAATATACAAATTATATGTCAAAATTGATTCTGCCAGAATGTATAGCCACATAGAAAAATATTCAATCATGGCAATAGAACAAAAAGTAACAAAAAATGGAAGAACAGATCATTTATTGTTAAATAGAGTCATAATAGAGATATATAAAATGGGGTAAAACCTATGCATGGCCTGGGTAGATTACAAAAAAATACTTGACAGCATCCCACATTCATGGATTATGCAGTGCTTAGAGATGTATAGGATACAACATAGACTGAGCAGTTACATAGTAGAATCTATGAAATACTGACAAACTGCTTCACAACTGTATCATGATAGAGGATAAGTTACTATCCCAGGGATGCAAACCCAAAAGGGGATAGTCCAGAATGATTCTTTCTCACCACTGCTGTTTTTTTTTTCTTCTTACTTCCAGAAACTAACTTTATTCAAAGACATTTTAACTGCTCTGTGCAAGATTTATAATGGAATACACATACTGCAAAAAGTGAAATCTATGTAAGATTAAATATCTTAAGTCAAGGAAATAATGCTTTTTTTTTATTTGACAAGATTTTTCTAGTTTTTATGTAAGATAAGTTTGCTTCTTTCAAGCCACTTTCTCCTTAATTGTATTAATAAGATTATTTAACTTGTTACTGAGATTTTATTACTGATTCTAAGAAAATAAATGCTTAAAACTAAAACTATAAGATTTATAACAATGCTCAAGCATGCATAATTGGCTTGTTGTAGTCAGAATTTCTTATTTCAAGTGTCTTTTTCTTTCACCTCTTCATTAATTTATTGCAAACATTCAAATAGTATGACATATATTTTAAGAACAGGCTTGTCTTTCAGTCAGCCTTTATTAATATAAGATATTTGAAAAATAAAGTTTGCCATTCATCTGGCCAACATAAACACAAGCAGAAATGCAACATTTTATAGCCACCTTTCAAGTCATTCAAAGATCACCTTACAAATATACATGTCTACTTAAAGTAAAACATTTGTTGAAAAGTCATTAGACAGCACAAATATGCAAATAATATCATAATCTCCACAAATAACAACGCAGTTTGTGACAGTAATGGATACATCTGTTTGCAATTCTGATGACATGAAGAACATGTGGCTTGGACAGTGACGTCACCAGAACATAAAAACAAAACATTTCAACCAATTGTAACTAAATTTCTCCGTTTTTACTTGAGCATAGCAACTTTGCAGACTGTTTTTATTTTCGAAATATCGGCACTGTGCTGGGGGGTTATCACTCATGATCCCACTGCTGCGGTACTGGGTTCAAATCTCATATGGTTGGAGATTCAATGTTCTCTCCATGTTCACATGGATTTATTTTGGGTACTCTGATTTCCTCCCACAGTCCAAAGATGTGAAATTGACTATGTGTATAGTGTGTTAGTGACTGTTGTAGTCCATGCCCTGTGATGAGTTGGCGCCTTGTCCAGGGTGTACCCTGCCCAGTTCCCTATGCCCTTTGGAGATGGGCTCCAGATGTGTGTGTGTGTGTGTGTGTGTGTGTGTGTGTGTGTGTGTGTGTGAAATATCCTCAGTAGCACTCACTGCGAATTGAGAGACTTTATATCTGGGAACACATTATGAGTCATTTGAACTGTTGTACAATTCTATTACATCTCCAAGATAGTATTTGATGTGTACAAAAGTTTGGTTGCTGTTGTGAGTTGTATAATAACAGGTAAAACCAACCAGATTTTCAATATCTGCAAACTCGGTGGCCTGTGCAAGGTTTGTGGCCTCTACTTGATAAGCCATAATATTTTCTTTCACTTTTCACTGCTCTGCTGTCTCCTGCAAGCCTTAGTGTGTATGAGCCATTATTTCAGTGGATTTACTGTACATTTTTGGATACTTCAGCAGATTAAGGCTGTAAAAGTCTACAAATCACCCAACTTGAATTTCAGGTAAAATCTTCACCAATCTCAGTGCTTTAAATCTCCAGTCTGCAGCACACAGAAATAAAATATATTTTTGAAATTAGTTTTATCATTCTCTTGTAACCTATACATTTTTATAAGGCTCTCTGCACACTATTGGGCACCACCTTTACTATCACCCTTCTTGTTCATCTCTAGTTCTCTGCAAATACTTGTCACCCCCCCCCTTACATTTCTGTCCTTCCTTTTTACCTCCTCTCACTGCTTTGTGTTACCTCTGTGATATCTAGTAAACCCTACCTTATACTACAGCTCAATACCTTGCATTTCTCTTCCTTTTACCTTTTCCTTTGCATTCCTAATTATTCTGTAATAGTCTAAATACTGTACTCTACTTACAATTCCAGTGATAATATTCTGCTGATAGATCCAGTCTGGTTTCACTTTCTGTATGTATTCCTGTGCCTAGCCTTTTTGGCCACATTCCTGTCCTGCACTGTACTTTAGTTTCTTTACTCCCATACTGCCTTGCTAACTTCACACAGTCTCAGCCAGTGTTTGAGGCCAACTTTTTTTTTTTTTTTTTAACTGCTGTACTGTGTATTGCAAGCCTCAATGCTGTGTATGAGCCATTATTTCAGCGGTTGTACTATAGGTTTTTGGATACTTTACCAGATTAAGGTAATTTTTTTATCTTTATTTAATGTACAATATTGTATTTTTCTTTATTGAAACCTGCTTTAGTAACAATACTCAATTGCAGGTATTTGTATTCAGCTGTACTGTAGTGATTTCTAGCTCTGCATTTAATATTTATATTTGATTGTATCTATCCAGGATTATTTCTGGGATATTTGTGAGTTTGCTAACTGTTTCTGGTGTCTGTACAATAACCTACCTAAAACTATTTTATCAGTTTAGAGGTTTAGATTATTAAATGTTGATTTAGCTGCATGAATCACTAACGTATGGTGAGATTAATGGTCCATTCTAGTTGTCTGTATTGATTGTAATGACACTGTAAACTTAACTCGCTGATGGTTAAATTTGTTGCATTTTTCTGCCTATAGCTTGTGCCTAGTCACAACTTTCCTAACTTATATAGTATTATCACTTTCAGGAAATGCATGGTAATAGACAACCTTTATTCTAGCAACTTTCTAAGTTATTCAAGTAATATTTTAAATGTGTCCCTGGTTTTGGGCCTTTGTCCCCCCTCCCCCATATATTTTGGCTTATTCCAGATGTCTTATGCTACAAAGTTGAGATATGGCTGAGTGTCAAGTGCATTTTACAAGGAAAAGAGAGCTTCAGGGGAAGAGAAGTTTACTGCTGCTTATATGCCGTCTGTTTACAATGTGCAACTGTTGTTTAGCAAATTATATCACTAGTATTGTGCTAAAGTATTTGAAAGCATTAGTAGCACAGCAGGGAGTATACTTGTTTTCAATGCAAAAAGCTGTGCATTCTACTTCCACACTATACATATTAAGTGCTGGTATTGCAATGCCCTTTTGAATGCTGATTATTTAGTGCATGTAACATCACCAATTTAATTCTTCAAGGGCAGTAGGCACTGAATTTGTAGATGAAACACTGAAATGGAAAGTTCTTTGCCAACAGCAACTTCTTACTGTTCTTTTTAATGTGGAATTATTCAGATGATTTTTACTTCTGCAGAGATTGTGCTTATTGACTGATATTGGTGGATTGTAATGACAGATGTCTAAGTGTCCTTTTATGTTTGAAATTTTCTGAAATGAGTTGTTTTGTCATTATTGGTTCATACATTTTGTTTCATTGCTTAGTGAAAGAATGTTGAAAACTACAAATTTAAAACACATTCTAACAAGTGGTGCCATACTACACAAGGAATATAATTTAATACAATCAGAAAGGTGACTCAAAGAATACGTAAAATGTGTGCAAGGAGCCCATGGTTTGAAAATGACCAGAGGTAAATGTAATTCTTGAATGGCCAGATGCATTTTATTTGAATGTGAGTTTTTATGCAGTTTCAATGAGTTTCAAGGCAAAGAGGTTTACTGGTCATGCTAAGTCTATTGTTATTGTGAGACTGTATTATTTGTTTAGCAAATGGCTATCAGTCTTCTTGCTATTTTATTTCAGTATCTGTAATCATTGTAGAAGTAAATAAGAAAGCAGTATGCAACAGAGTTGAGCAGTGTTTACGGTAACTGTGGAGAGATAGCCAAGTCATGAACACTGAAATGGCTAGGGCTGCTTTGGAGGGGTACGAGGTTGCCACAGAAGGGCCTGCTCTGAGGGGCCTGATAACAGTTGACAGTAATTGCATTATATGAACCAATCAAAATCTGTGTAGTGAAGCAAAAACTGTTCAAGGCATAACAGTGGGTTCATTTATGGTCAATTGTGCAGCATTCATCATAATCCAGAGCCCTTGGTTTCCCTTTTATGTTTTAAATATTTGTGGACTGACAGGAATAACTGGAAAAATCCCCACAAAAGGAATGTTTTATTTTGTGAGGGGGAGGGGCGAGGGATGGCTAACTCAAAAACCGCACTGGGCGGCACAAACTCTAGCTACACCACTGGGCCCAACTAGGTGCTAATTGGTATAGTCAATTGTTAGCAAATAACTGCAATGACTTGAGAAATCCAGATCAACTTTTGAGCTGATGGTGCAGTTTTCCTACATTTGAAAAGCAAGTACAGAGTTGTTTACAGGCAGTTCCCATGCCGCAAATGAGTGACAATATTTTTCTCTTTCAGATGACAAGGTTGTAATACTTAGTATCTTCCTTGTATTTTGCGATATGCTTTTGTGAAATGTTTGACTTTAGTGCTTGTGCATTTTGTGACACATTATACTTCTTTTATTCATTGTTATAAAAGTCACCTTAAGAGAAGCTAAATAAAAATGTATTAAAATGTTGGCTATTACAGCGATGTGCATTACTATGAAACTTCACTTTTAAAAGAATTGAAGTTTGAAGTTGTTGAAAATAATAAGTTGCTTGATCATTTACTGTGTGAGTAAATGTGATTTCAGCTGCTAATATAACCACAGACATGCTTCCCAGCTTCTCTAAGGAGGAATTATGTGATCTCTTTCCTGGGCCAGAGCATTTTTTCAGAAGGAGAACCATTTGTAGACTTACTCATGGTGAAAGTGAGGTAATCACATTTTTGACAAATTTTAACATGGGGCAACCTTTAATATAACCATGCAGTATATTCTGTTATCAAACAATCATTTCATAACCATGATACATTTAAAGGCTACATTTTTTATGTTTCCTTGTTCTTACAGTCAGTGTTCTTTGCCTTATAATTACCATTAAATATATGTTTCTCATGTATATTGCAAAGAATCAGACTTATGTAGACCAGACACCTCCTCTGGGACATATGATTTCAGCACATCTCTTAGCCCTCATCCCTCACCATTAACCCAACATTCTCCAAAGCCAAAGACCAGCAAGGTAGCAACAAAATTGTACAGCTTCTAAGCCACAGTATGTCTTATACACAGTCACAAAGTTGGAGCAGTCAAGAAACATCTTTTTTTTTTAAAGCAGTGTGCTGGACAAGAAGGAGATTACACCCTTTCCAAAGATCTTCACTGTTAATTAATCGGAAATACAGTGACAAGCATGATTTCCATTAGGAGAGCATCTGGGTATGACTTCCAGTACCCATGCAGCCATGAACCTAGTGTTATGACAAACATCTCATTGAGTACTACCCAATGCTGCAGGACAAATCTGCACCCAGTGGAGCTCAGTAGGAATGTCAATAGTCTGCTATTCACATTTCCAAATACAGCACTGTATACTTTCCAGCCAAAGTGTAAACATCTGACACAGGTGTTAGGAGGTATTTTATATGTAAATCAGGTCAACATGTGTCTGTATCAATTAATTTCTTGATTTGGCTTTATTAAATGAGATTTGTAACACTAACAATTTTTTTGTCTGTTTCTTGTTAGGAATTGGTGAAGAAGCAGCTGTTGAAAAGGGTTCAGAATATGACTAACCCCAAAAAGAAGCAGGGAGTAACCCTTCAAGTAAGACACCATGACGCCTTAACTTTCAAAACAGCCAGGAGATGTCCACTGATGAGACTCATGACTCGACCACCTCTGTGATAGAGAGATCACCAAAATGTAGCACCCCAAAGCTTGACCAGTTGGATGGTAATAATACAAACTGAAATACAAAGTTTTGTATACCTGCAACTTCTACAAATAAAACATTAAATTTCACAGTATGTGTTAATTGCAATTACAGATAGTCTAAAGAAACAGGAAAGACATTATAAAACTCTACAGGAGATGTACAAAAGCAAAGTCAGACCCAACAAGAAGGATGTTTCACAGCTCCTGGACCTTGAATTCCAAGCAAGACATACCTTCAATAACTCTGATGTTACTATGGGGCAGGACAGGCCTACCAAGATTCTTCAAGCATATCTTTGCTTCAGGGAACTGGCTCATGTAAGTAAGCAAATGTGCTCATTTTAAGTACACATATATGTAACCAAATTCTAAATGAGATATGGTGTAGCAATATCAGCTGAGTCACAATAATGAATACAGAATGAAAGATGCAACATACATTATTTTTGAATATCCACAAAAATATTAAAACTTTTGATCATTTCTGGTTAATCCTTACTTATCCAGCTATAACTTTTATATATTTTGGACATTGCGCTGTGTCTCTGGCTGTGTGTGTGTGTATGTCGGATTATGGATGAGCTCCAACAGATCCTTGACTGAGGGAACTCCTGTTTAACTGATCTGCAGACCTGCTGGGGGAACGTTTACGAGAAGGCACAGTTTTATGCAGTATTCAGAAAGCTCATGAAGCCACTGTTGCTGCACAAAGGTAATTATTAGATCTTATTTGCTTCTATGTTCTTGTTTGCTTGTACAAACCTGGGCTTATACCATCATACTGTATGTAACATTCTCAGTATGGATAATAAGTACCTCATACTAGGGTTGTCAAACATATGGAAAGTATAAATTTGATCATGTATTTCAATTCATTTTTTCATGGCATCTACTCTACAACATACACTTCCAGTTCAGTCTTGACTATTGAGACTGGGCTACCACCACTCAGTAATTACCTCAAACCTAACAAAAAATTAAACTCTGCATATGTTTCAAAGTGTTTCTTTATCACTGAAAAGACTACTGCATGCAAACCAAAGCCCAATGTAAATACACTTTCATTTAGATATACTGTGTTGAGTATAGAATATCGTACTGAATTTCAATACTTTTACTGGCATTGTATCAAAATGTAAAATTTCCTGTATCATAACATAACCTCTAAGTGTATACAAAAAATCTGAACTATCCTGTGGTTTTGAAAACAACTGGCCACAGTAAATCAGATGTTTGATTTTGTTTTTAACAGTGAAGTGCTCACTTGCCTTGATGACGGCTTTACCAGACATGTTCCCATCATCTGTGGCTCCATCCAAGAAGTTACATGCAAGTGAGGCTATGCTACACATCCTTGAGGTAAGAAATCTGTGAATTGTTGATAATTTATATATTACTTCAGCATAAATTACAATGAATCATTATTGTGGTCATAATCTTTATATTTTTTCCTTGATTTGGTCAGTGTAAAGAAGACCCCAACACCTTTCTTCAGACAAGATCATTCTTCAGCCCTGTCATGATTGTCTGCAAAACCAACTGCTTACTGCCCATTGGAGCCATGGCTTTGATGACCTTCCCAAAAGAGGACATTTATGAAAGTGTGATGTATCTCATGGCATGTTATTACATCTTTCAACTTACATATCCTAAGTGCATTGTGGCACTTCTCTCTGTGCTGCAAACTGAAATGCTGTCACATGCCATCCATGACCATGACATGACTTCTTCATATAGTAAAGCTATGGCTGAGTGGAAAAACTTCCTTGCTTAGTAGAAATGCACAAACCCTTTTTTTCATTGTCGGTCATTACTGTGTCCCTTGTAGTGCAAGACATAAACTTAAATTTCGTTTCATCTTTAATAGTTTGGCAGGGTGTTTATTTGGGTCTATATTATAACATTGAATTTTACAAAGATCGAATGTTATAATATCGAACCCGTAATGTTGAATGCTGAAAACAGCTAAGGTGCAGGATAGCAAATTCTGTCCCAGGGAAAGAATTTGGTGGGCCATTGCTGTGGCTTCGCTGTTTTCAGCATTCGATATGTTGGAACATTACGGGTCGGGTTCAGGTAAGTGTGCGATTGTGTGTAGGTTAGGGTTAGGGTGCGGGTAAGGTGAGTTAAGGTTAGGGCGTGGGTCAGGTAAGTGTGCGGCTGTGTGTAGGTTAGGGTTAGGTGGTGGGTTAGGCGAGTTAGGGTTAGGGCACGGGTGAGGTGAGTGTGTGATAGTGATGGACCTTAGGGTTAGGGTTGGGTTAAGGTAAGTGGATAGCTAGTAGTGTATTTAAAGTTTAGTTTGGGTTTAGGTGTAGGATTTTAAGTGTATGTGTGTGGATTGCTGTTTTTTGTGTGTGTTTGTGTTGTATGTTTCTCGGAATAGGGATTTTTTTCCCTGGGAAAAAATTTGCTATTCTGACTGGTCGATGTTTTCAGATTTCGGTGTTTAGGGTTCGATATTATAACATTCGATGTTTATGAACCTCGATGTTATAATATAG
>NC_056736.1:784038807-784041307 GCF_019279795.1 Protopterus annectens | reverse complement strand
TAGGCCTTATGAACATTAATCTTTTTAAGAGCAGAGTCTGGAAGTTTGGAATCTGCAAGAAGTTTGCCCACTTTCCTGTTTCTAACTAGGTTTTCACTGAATGCTTCAGTTTTCTCCAGCGTGTGGGAAAACATGCTAACAGACTAGTTACATTGAACATATAGATAGAGAGAGATAGATAGATAGATAGATAGATAGATAGATAGATAGATAGATAGATAGATAGATAGATAGATTGGGTTTCTCTGTCTTTGTGGTCAGAGTGATGGATGAGAACTAGTATACTTAGCTATTTTACAAAAACAAAAATACAACTAAGTTTAAAGCAATAAGATCTCAACTATTGATTATTTTTTCAGTTTTTAAATCTATTTCAAAATAGTTGCATGCATGTTCTTTCACTGCTTTTTTGTAATTCACAAGCAAAAATTCAATTTTTTGTTTGTAAATTATGTTTTTCCATTAATTAATTTATTTATTTAAATTTGTTGACCGGGAGTGTCCGACTGGACGTGGGTCCATTTTCAGCAGAGGCCCGGGGAGAAAAGCTCCACAGTAAAATAAACAGACAGTAGTTACATTGGATTACATAGCGATTAACAATTTAACATAGAAATTACTTACAACATATTTACAGATGAAGAACATAGTACATCAGTAGATAACTAGAATCTTTATCTGTGAAGTACATAACAGGCATTAACAAATGTAACAATGAGAAGTTCCTGCTGTATAATAAGTACTAGGCTTATGAGCATCTGAGCTTGCTATAATCAAGGTAGTTAGTGGAGTGGAAAGAAAGGTAGTAGTTGGATGGGGTGGATGATATTAGAGTGGGAGTTGCAAGGGCATAGCCAGCATGTTTTAGGTGCGCTTTTAATAAAGTTTTGAAGTTGGTGCATGATGGTACGGAGGTAATTGTGGGTGGGAGTGAGTTCCATAATTTGGCTATTGCGCAAGAGAGTAGTGCTTCACCAGCAGAGTTATTGGCTTTAGTGATCTGCAAGTGATTTTTGTTGCTGGATCTTAGTGGTCTGGTGGTGCGATAGGGTTGGAGTAGATTCTGGAGGGATGGGACATTTAGTGGATGGTTTACTAGTTTGTGGGCAAGTGAGAGTTGATACCACTGAAGGAGGTGAGGGAGTTCAAGCCAGCCCAGTTCAGCAAGTGAGAGACAGTGGTGACTATGGTAGGATGCCCCTGTGGCGAATTTGGCGATTTTGTTGTAGCAGGTCTCTAGCTTGTTTAGATCACATTGCCTTAGGTTGGTATATACTGGAGAGGCATAAAGTAGGGTGGAGATAAGGTGGGAATTTGCTATTGAAATCTTTGCTAATTTGGTGAGAAATTGTTTATTTCTGTATAATGCTAATAGTTGTTTGTGGACTTTTTTTATGGTCATGGATATGTGAATGTCAAATTTTAGTTTATTGTCTATTTCCACTCCTAGCAATTTGGTGTGTTCAGTTGGGTATATAGTGGTGTTGTCTTTTGCTGTGATGTTAAAGTGAGAGTTGTTTTGAGTATGTTTGGTGGGTTGGAAGATGAGTAGTTTAGTTTTGTTTGGGTTGAGTATTAATTGGGCATCGGATAACCATGTTTCAACAGAGGAAAAGGCTTCCTGTGTGACTTTTGCAGTTTGGGTAGGGACTGGGCTGAGCAGATGATGGTCGAGTCATCTGCGTATTGGATGAGTGTGCCATGTTTGGTGGCAGAGGCTAGATTATTGGTGTAAACAGAGAAGAGTAGGGGTCCAAGGATGGATCCTTGGGAAACCCCTATGGAGACAGGTAGTTGGGGAGATATGTCATTCTGCCATACAATGGATTGTTGGCGGTCAGACAGGTAACTCTGAAACCAGTTGGTGACTGATTGTGAGAAGGATAGGTTATTGAGGACAGAGATAAGTTGTTTGTGTGGGACCATGTCAAATGCTTTAGATAGGTCTAGGAAAGTAGCAGAGGAGAGATAGCCATTGTTTTTATGCTGAAGGATAGTATTAGTAAAGGAGAGTAAGGCAGTGGTGGTGCTATGGTTTGGTTGGAAACCAAGCTGAGTACTGGAAAGGAGGTTGTTAGTAAGGAGGTAGTCTGAGACCTGAGAGTGAATGCATCTCTCTAGTATTTTGGAGAGTGGAGAGAGAATAGCTATGGGGCGGTAATTGGTTAGTTCTGCAGAGGGTCCGCCTTTGTGGAGGGGAATTATATGTGAGACTTTCCACAATGTGGGAACGTAACTTTCTGACAGAGATCGGTTAATCAAGATGGATACTGGGTAGGCCAGAGCATCAGCTGCGATTTGTAGGTATTCACTTGGGAGGTTGTCTGCTGCTAATTTGGTGGGTTTAAGTTTAGTTAAGAGTTATTTTATGTTGGAGGTAGGTACTGGAGAAAAAGAGAAGGCAGTGGGGAGATTACTAGTTGAAGGTGTGGGTTGGAGGGGAGGGGAGGGGGGTTGTGTTGTTTAGCTACTGATAGTATGGTTTGGGTGAAGTGTGTGT
>NC_056736.1:783998807-784033807 GCF_019279795.1 Protopterus annectens | reverse complement strand
CATAAAAAAAAAAATAATAGTCACCTCCATTTAAATGCAGTTTGAGTGGGGATTGGAATGCCAAGTTATTTCCTGTAATGGTAAAAAATCGGGTACGGTCCAGAAACTTGGATGGCTCAGATCTAAGATTGCAACACTCCCCGCCCCAACAAATGTATATGAATGTGCAACACAGACAGGAACATTTTCATAATTTAGCATTGCTAATAAAATATAAATAAAGCTATAAAATAAACTTGAGGATAACATTGCAGTGCTGCATGTGCATCTGTGTTCCTGTATGTGCGTGTGTGTTTGTGTATATGTGTATACATGCATTTTCACGTGTACATGTGTGTGTTGGCATGTGTGTATACACGGCTTAGATGTGATGTGCAAATTTCACTTTATCAATAAAAAATATGACAAAAATAAGCATTCTTCTGCACAAATCTGTATTTGATGACAAGATCACCCAAATGTGAGCAAAGGCCATTTACACTGGGGGCATAAAAATAAAATAAAAAATCCATGTGTGGGTGAGTACAAGTTTAAAATCTCTACATATAAGTGAGTCAGCATAAAGCAAAATAATATATAATATAATATAACAAATTGATTGGTATTTAGCCAACTGAGAGTCCTAGCCATACTGTTACTTTGCAGTGGTGCTCTAATAACACTATGAAGATAAGTAGCAATTTAGGAACATGCAGGAGGTCAATAGTTCCTCATCTGCACATCTGCACATCTTTGAATTGAACATCATGTGGCTGGAACAGGCATACTAATGTTCCCCTTGCCAACCCACACAAAGCTATGATACAGGTACCTACAGACATATATACCCTTTCACACAGAGAACCAGACAGTCGCGCGCACACACACACACACACACACACACACACACACACACACACACACACACACACACACACACACACACACACACATGCTCCAACATACATGCACACCAACACACATGCACAGAAATTCCAACACACGTGCAGACTCACACAGGCAACCATTCAGACAGACAGACTATGCAGAAACATCATCAGTCATGTCCCTACATGCTCACACACATGCATAAACATACAAAGTGGCACACCCACACACACACACACACACACACACACACACACACACACACACACACACACATACAGTCTTACTATAATTACATGCTGTCATAGACAGCAATGGGTGTAGGTCATAAAAATACAATGTACATTCCCAGTGCTTTACTGTGCAATAGCATGGCACTGTTTGCCTTTGAATCACTCTAACATGCTAAATCATTCCTGGCATAAGGCTCCAGATAAGAACTCAAAGTTAATTTACATTAGCTGTGCCCCCCAGGACTGATGGATTTGCATGTGGTAATGTCCTCCATACCTGTGACTGCCTATTACTGCTGTGCTACAGCAGTCTGTGAATTAGAAACATGCATTACATTGTGCAAACCTGGTATAATACAGTCAACAAGCCAGATGAAATAAGGACACACAGAGTATTGTTTATCAGTACCATACAAATTTGTTGAGCTGGGTGACTATTGATAATTTACATTAATGAGTCATTTTAGGATATATATATCTATATATATATATATATATATATATATATATATATATATATATATATATATATATATATATATATATATATATATATATATAGATATATATATATATATATATGTATATATAAATATATATATTTTTTTTTTTAACTATTTTATATATATATATATATATATATATATATATATATATATATGTGTGTGTGTGTGTGTGTGTGTGTGTGTATACCTATGTATACATGTGTGTGTGTGTATGTGTGTGTGTGTGGGTGTGTGTGTGTATGTTATAGTAAATAAAAAGCGGTTCTTTATTTCCGGTCAGTTGGATAATGAGTGTTGGTGAGGAGCTCATATTTTTTCTAAAAGCTTTTCTTAAATAAGCAGGACTACAGTGTTAATGCATTAGCCGTATAGTGACAGCTTTATATGTATTAAGGTTAATGTTTGCTATGAACATCATAAGTAAGCTGATCAGTAAAGCATTGAAAGAAATTGTGATGATATGATAGGTTGATTGATGGATGTGCTTGAGTCATTGCTTTGCTCTGTCCCTGATCTAAGTGATTGATATGCATACATTCAGTACTTGATAATGCTGAACTTGTTAAATGATGACTGCAATGGCAATAACAGGAATATGTTTATTTTAAAAGCATTATGAGTGAAGGAAGACTATGACTTTCATTGAATTCTGTTTTGTAGACCTGAGTGAGCAAACTGTTGTACTGGTCATGAGTGTTCATTTCCTTTTCGAAGTTCAACTATTTTTTTTTTCAATTGTTTCTTCATGCAAATAATTCTACAGTTTGTTACTGCTGTTACCTTGCTGTACACAAAATAATGAAATATAGTTCATACATTTTAGGGAAGAAAACAAGATACATTGAGTTACAAGGAGAGGTTATTTTAATGGAACTTTATATTAAGGGTGATGTTTACAGTGGGATAACAAGGTACAACACGTTAAGGTGTTGGATGAGTTTTATAACATGGAATTTCAATGGAGTAACAAATCTGACTGGAAGAAATCAACTTATTTACTTATTTAAAAAAATGGAGTATCGAATGCTACTACAACACGTACATTTTAGTGACCATCAGCTTGATGCATTAGCAAGAGGTCAATGGTCCTGGATAATAGCATGTTCCTTTGCTGATGCAAGGAAAGCAGGAGTAGCATTGTTGGTCTCTAGGCACTGCCTTTTAATCGTAGATAATGTACTACTGTTAATGCAAACATAACTGCAACATTCACCATTGTATATATTATTTCGTCATGTGCAATGCAGAAGAAAATATAGGGACTATGGAATAAATTATTTATATTTGTTTTCATAAAGGAACTACATTGTATATGGGAGACTGCAATATAATAACAACTGTTCTGAAAGAAAAAGTTAGGCCTAGAGTGCTTCATGTACGTCACATGGACTGGCATGTTGGAAGTTATGTTAAAGTGATGAGCCCTACTTCAGTTTCCAGTACATATTTAAAACCTACATGTTTGCATTATTCTAATAAGTTTGGATATAAACCATGTATTAATAACGTTTTATAATGACTAAGTATGTATATGTTGTTAAGGTGATAAAATAACACCCAGTAATGGTTTTTGATCAGGCATGCTTAGAGTGCTATTTACGTATATTGGTCTCTTCTTGTTTGAATAGGGATTGGCATTTTCCTGTGCAATTTTTCAAAAGGAAGGTCTATGTCCGCTGGTGTAAGAAATTAAATGAAAGTTATTTGTACATATTGGATCATGATAATCAGAGTTTGATGGTAGAATGGGACCACTTTAAAGCAAAGCTTAAATAATAGTATGAGATCATACTGCACAAATTATGCATTGATCTGAGTCAAACATGCAAGTTAAGAGAAGTAAGCTAGCAGAATTGCAAAACAAATTTTAGGATGGGGATGAAACCATTGGAGGAAAAATGTAAAAAATGTAAAATAAGAGGTAAATGGATTGTTGGATAAGAAATACCAATTTCTATATCAGATGCAGAAAGAAAAATGCTTATACAATTTAGCTGGTTTTCAGAAAGCACTAGCAGTAGGGCTGCACTAGTAAAACATTCAAAGGACTGTTACAGGTTTTAAAATTGAAGATGTGTCATAATACAGTAGAGATCCAGTGAATATAACAGAACACTTTCAATTGTATTGTAAGCGGTTATATTAGGCATAAATAAAGTGAGTAAAATGAACATGAAATTCAAGTTTATGTGAATGGCCCAGTACAATTACATCTTGCTAAGTGAAGCAGTTGCCAGGATGGCTCCAGTTAGGACATTGTTAAGGGATAGGACAGGGGCAAAAATATGAATATTAGTGGTCTATAAACAGAATTCTGGACTATTCCTGATAAAGTATTAATACCAAAAATTGTACAACCTTTTATTAAAGTGCTGGAAATTAAGGAAATTCCATTATCATGGAATGAGGCCTATTTTGTTATAAAATCATGATTACAAATTATTTATCACTATTGTGGAGAGGAGGAAGGCAAAATGCATATATTGTTTAGTTAATAATGATTACTGTGGATTTACTAGCGAAGTGACAGTAATGGTAGCTGCCTGCACCCCTGTATTGATCAATATAGTTTAATTATACTTGGAACACTAGTTTATTTTCACATCATAATACATTAACAATATAGTATTATATTTACATTTTCTTGGATGATATATTTATTTTATGGTATGGGACCCAAGTGGAACTTACAGAGCTCATTAGATTTATCAACAAGACAACCAATTTTTTTAATTTATTTTTGGGATGGAAAATGAAGACATTCAGTTTTTGGATGTCAGACTCACAAAAGATCAAAATAAGGGTGTGTTTATTTCTAGGGTGTGTAGGAAAGAACATTTTCCGGTTCTTATTTACACTTCACTAGTAACCACCCTTACCATCAGACACAGAACATAGTTAAATGTCAAATGGTCCAAGCAGCCCATATGACTTCTTGATATGAGGACCTGGTAGATGAAATTGATTACATTGGAGATCTTCTTGTCAAATGGGTATACACAGACAACTTGGTGGACAAATTAAAGGAAGAAGTCTTAATGGGGTGGGGGACCAAATTTGTTCTATTACAAAAATAGAGAAGAATGACCTTTGATAATGACTACTAATACAATTAGTAACCAGCAAGCAGAGTATAAAAGCACCTTCAAAATGTACGGACAATAGATTTGACAAGAATTATAACAGGACCTTTATTATGAAGTTCAGTCATGATACGGTTAGTATCCAGAAGATAGTGTCTAAGTTTTGGAATAAATTTTCAAGAATGTCTAACACTCTAGCTGTTTTTTTTTTTCTAAGCTGATAACATACTATTATAAAAGAGGATATAATATTAAGAACATTATAGAGTCCTGGACAAAGTAAATTGTATCTACTGAAGAAACCTGTGTTTGATCATCAGCTGTTTTGAGCTGATGTACTTAAGTGCTTTGTTGGTTATTAGTCAGATTCGTGCATTCAGCTCTATGCCTGCTTGTTTACAGATCACTCTAGACAGAATTAATTGTAACTAATAACTTCTTACAGGACAACGTATTTGTCCCTTGATGACCACAGAAGATTTCTAAATGCGCTAAATGATCTTATTAGTAAAATTCTACTATTTTGGCTGACTTTAGATGACTGTATGGGTGTTGACCTCCTTGCAAAAGGATGTGCAACCTAAGGGGGGGGGGGTGCTGGCAAGTCGTGAATGGTTATAAGACTCATCAACCTTAGGATATATATGACACTATAAATATATTAAAATACATAATTAAAATTTACCTCAGGAAGTCCTACTCCATTTTTTCAAGCATTGGCCAGCTCACAACTGGAACAGCATATGCAATTCTAGGGATGCTGCAGGGAAAGAAATACAACAGTGATGAAGAGCACAAAAATGACAACTAAAGTAATTAAGGAGATTAAATGAGGGTAAAGAAGTCAATACTCTTATTGCCGCTGATATGGAGACATAGTGATGTTACGAGTTCTATAGCTTTCATTTTAAACAAAGATTTTTTTTTTTCATTTGTACAAGAGAAAAATATTATAGTTTGATTTTCTTTCCATATGCATTATTTGCTGTAGCCCCTGTGCCTAACGTCATGGTAGATATACATACTTCAACTTTACTGTACTTTTAACTAGCTAACTGGATTAAGGGTGCAGTCTCTTGTTCTATGGATTTTAGGTAAGGTAAATTACAGAATGCTGATAAATGTATACATCTATCTGAATTATTTTAGGCATGCATTTGCACATACAACTGAAGGTATTATAGGTGTTAAATATATTGTAAGTAGATTATGACTTCACTTACTGTGTAGGACAGACAAATCCTGCAGCAGTCCCTCAGTTTACTACAGATAATTAACTGGATATGAATCAATTATTTTGTTTTGCAGGTGCAGTTTAGCCAAAAGAAAACTAAAATTGTTATTGTTATGATGAAAGAGTCATCTGTAGCAGCCTTACAAAGCTGAGAATATTATCAATTGAACAATCAATACAATTTCATATATTTGTAATCACTGTGTTTAGTACTGTTAGTTATGCATATTAAAGATACTTTTTCTTGCATATATATAAAAGCATATATTTTGTAGCCATTTTATATGGAGCAACATATCTTTCAATGCTTATCAGTTAGTCACAGGGGTCTGTATATCTCATAGGTCCATAGGTGTGTATGAGATTAATGGCCCTGGAGCCTTTACAAGCCTAGCCCATAGAAGTGCCCTGGCATCGTGCCACCCAATGTTAGTTCACAGTGCCTCTATCAAGCAGAGCCACTGGAGTGATCCCCAGGGTAAACTTTCTATTACCCATCCACTCATCAAGATTTCTCTTTAGAGAGACAGCAGAGTGCTCTGCCTGACATGTATGGGAAGTCTATTCCAGAGCACGGGCAGTCTCTGGGTGAGGAAACTGTCCATCCAGCATGTTCTTCCTCAAAAATGCTTTATTTTTCAAATACAGCTGAATAAATTCCATAGTATATGTATATAACATCTGAATAACTATGTACACTATTTACATTAGCCTGACACTATAACAGAGCTCAATATCTACAATTACTTTATAGGTATAACAATCCAGTTATCAGAGTGTATCTGTTCAGTTATTGTAAAGTGTTAATCAATGATAACACTTTTCTCCATGGATTGTTAATAAATGGCTTAAGATGAATCCTTAATTCTTTAATTTTAATTTCCAACAATGCTGTGGTCTTCAGTAGGCTATAGAAGTCTTCCAAAGTCGGTATTATGTTTGCAAGTATTGTCTATACCAGATACATGTTTGACTCATACAAATGAGGACCTTCGTACACATTTAATAATGCTAAAACTTTAGATAAGTTAAACAATTCATTAAATAAAGCTTGTAAAAAGTGTTAATACCATTCCAAAATGGCTTAATTTTAACACAGTCGAAAAAAATGTGATTCCAATCTGCACTGTATATTAGCTCACACCTCCAACATATTCCCTTTGTGGAATAATTAATTTTAGTAATTCTATCTGGAGTTAAGAATGCTCTGTGAAAGCATTTCCAATTAAAATCTTCCCAGTATTGTGTAAAGGATGTATGTTTTATTGATAATAAAATATTTGATTTAATTTCTTCAGTTAGCTGTAATGAGTCTCCTTTTGTTATATAATTCCAATATGAGGATTTGGGTGATGTTTTATAATTTATCATTATACTGTAAAATTTTGAAATACTATTTCCCATGACATAATCATTATATATGATTTCATATAGGTATTTTGTAAGTTTAGGTATTTCTTTAAATGAAGAATTACTAATTATTCTACATAAATCTTGCAAATATGTCAGAATGCTTTGCATAGTTAGCCAATCTTGTTGTAGAATTTTGTATGTTGTTTCTATTGTTTGCATATCCAGAACTTTTAGTTCTTTGATACATTGAAACCAACAAACAAATCCTTTCTGCTCCCAGGAATTAATTATTTCTCCGTATATTTTATGTGGATAGCTCTTTGTAACTATGAATGGTGTTAAACAATGAAACCAGATTTTTAAATTTATATTTGCATTAATCATTAAATGAGCCAATGTAATAATGAATCATACGAGTTTTAGTGGGCTTAGTTATGTTATATTGCATACTAATACATAATATGTGTCATGGCAAATTGTTTTTTTCTGATATTTGAATTTTTTTTGTAAATCAAATTCATTTATTGATATTACAGTTAGTAATTCTTTCTAATTTGCAGAATAATTTGGACTTATCTAATCTGAGATTGTTTTAGATATTGATGCTTTTATATATGTTTCTATATCAGGGAAGTTTAATCCTCCCTGTTTTCATGGTCTGATATGATGTATTAAAGCTATTCTATTTCTTTTGGGAAACCATAAAAATTTTGTTAGGCATGACTTTATTTCTTTGAGTATATTCCTTTTTGGGTAACAGTTGTATTGCTAAAACTATATATAGAATCTTGGGTAGTAAAACCATTTTTATTAACTGTAGTCTATCTTCAAATGTTGATATTATTTTGTTCTACTTTTCCACAGAGATTTTAATTGTATTGATGATATTATTGTAGTTTTTTGAGACTAATTCATTATTATCCTTGCATAACTCAATTCCTAGATATTTTAATGTAGATTCTTGTTTCCCTATAATGTGATTGCCCTTCATCTGCAATTCTTGTTTTTTATTTAAAAATAAAAATTTTGATTTTTATTTATTGAAATGGAGTCATGAAGTCTTGTAAAATGTGTCAATTAAAATATCTAATTCTTCTAATGTCTCTTTTGCATTGGATAATGTTAATAATATGTCGTCAGCAAAGAAGAATACTTTAGAATGTTTTTGTTCATAAAAATCTACTCCTTTGATTTTTGTATTGTTATGTATTGAATCTGGCAATATTTCAATAGCCAAAGCAAATACAATCAGTGACATGGGACATCCTTGTTTAGTACCCTTTGTTATATGTATAGATTCAGAGGTGAAATGACCTAGCTTAACATATATATATATATATTTAAATATATACGGGTCTACCTGAAAATGCCAAAAGTGCACAATGCCAATGACGGGAACACCGACATTGGAAGATCAACAATGGAGAAACCTGACAGTTGAAAATCCCAACGCTGAGAACACCAACATGTTAAGGTAAGTGTGCGATAGGGATGGACGTTAGGTTCAGGGTGTGGGTAAGGTTAAGTGTGTGATAGTAACAGATGTTAGGGTAGGGTGCAGGTCAGGTAAGTGTGCGATAGTGACAGACTTTAGGTTTAGGGGCAGGTTAAGTGAGTTAGGGTGCGGGTAAGGTAAGTGTGCTATAGTGATGGACTTGAGGGTTAGGGGCAGATTAAGTGAGTTAGGGTTAGGGTGCGGGTAAGGTAAGTGTGCGATAGTGACTGACCTTAGGGTTAGGGTTTGGGTTAAGGTTACTGCATAAATAGTTGTGTATGTAAGGTTTAGTGTAGGTTTGCAAGGTTTTGGTGTGCTTGTGTTGTGTGTGTGTTTTTCGGGAAAGGTATTTGTTTTGTTGATTGTCGGGATTTTGGTTTGTCGGGCATGTGAAGTTTTGTGTTTTTGAACTTTCTTTTTTTGTCTTTTTTTGTGTCAGTTATTTCGTTGTCGGTGTTTTGGAGTGTCAGTGTTATCAGGTAGACCCATATAAATATATATATATATATATATATATATATATATATATATGTGTGTGTGTGTGTGTGTGTGTATTCTTAAGTAGATGAACAAAGGAAGGAGAAAATTCAAATAACAACAGGATGTTGAATAAATAGTCCCAATTTACGGAATCAAAGACTTTCTCTATATCTATGCCAATTATGAGTGTGTCTTTATTTTCTTTATTAACATAATCTATAAGAAAAACTATCTTTTTAATTTTGTCATGTGTGTGTCTATGATATATAAATCCAGCTGGATCATTATTTATTGTTTTGGATAATGGTATTTTCATTCTGTTAGTTAATATTGTCATACATATCTTATAATCATTATTTAATAATTATATAGGTCTATATGAGGCACACAGGATTGGGGATTTGTTTTCCTTTAGGATTGGTGTGATTAAGGAATATCTCCAAGAGTGTGGTATTAAAGCTTGTAACTGAATTTCTAATAGAGTTTTCTGGAAGAGGGATAGTATCTTTGAAGGAAGAAGTTTATATATTTCCATAATTATGCCATCTATTTCTAGAGCTTTATTGTTTTTACCCTCTTTTATTGTATCTGTAATTTCTTAGTGGGATATGGATGCTTGCAGATCTAGTTTTAATTTTTCTGTTTTTTTTTTATATTAGAACATTGTTCATCTAGATTAAATTGATCAATATGTATATTTTCTTTTTGGAAATGTTCCATATAGTGATTTCTAAAGGCATCAAGAATGTCACCTATATCCAAGACATTTTCCCTTTCTTTTCATGGAAAATACTTTTAATATTATTAGCTTTTGACTGTATTTTGATTCTTGTGGATAAATTATGTAGGTATTTAGGAGAAGTGGCCAAAGTATTAATTTTTAGTTTTTCTAAAGCTAAACTAGTTTTATGTGTTAGAATTGTGTTGTATTTATTGTTTAATACTTCTACTTTCATTTTCATCTCCAAATGATTTTGCTTTTTTTCAACTTTTACTGACAAAAGTTTGGGTTGTAGATCTAATAATTCAGAATCTCATTCTCTGATTTTTTTTTAATAGCAAATTAGGGTTTTACCATATATGTAAGCTTTTAATGAGTCCCATATCATTATTTTACTTATCTCTATGGTGTAATTAATATCTAAGAAGAACTGCAATTCAGATATTAACCAGGGTTTGTACTCTTTAATTTTAGTTATATATGCCAGAATTCTGGAGTTAAAGATTAATGGTTTGTACCCATTTTGAAGCTTTAGTATCAATGAACTGTGGTCTGAAAAGGGGCAGGGAGTGATTGAGAAATTAATTATTTTAGAGTTTAAGTTATGGGCAGCAAATATTGTATCTATTCTAGTTTGGGTACCAAATTTGTGATCTTGATGGGAAAACAACAGAGCTTTATCTTCTTTAAATTTGAAAGTATCTACAAGATGAAATGATTCTACCCATTTGTTTAAAGCTTTTGATACAGCAGCTGTACATAGCAGTCTTTTATTTGTAATTTCAGAAGTATCAAATATGCAGTTAAAATCTCCTCCTAATATTAAGTTGCCTTTATAATTATTGGAAATTAAATCAAAGTGTTTTTAACAGTTCCTGATCCAATGCCTGGGAACCAGTATAGATTGGGTAGGGTCCATATTCTGTTATTATATTTAACTATTACTAATGCCATAAGGCCTTCTTTATCTTCATACTTATAAATGATTTCTGGGATAATCACATTTGTTTTCCATAAAATTGTTATCCCTTTTGTCTTTGTCTTATAAGTTGATTGTGCCAATATCATATATTCCTTAGGATTTCATTTAGAATTATCATTTGTTTGAAATCAGTTTCTTGAAGGAAGACAGTTTGTGCTTTGTTCAGTTTTAAATATTTCAGTAGATTTGATCTCTTGCTAGGATTGTTTAAGCCATTGGTATTTAAAGATAATAAAGTTAAAGCCATCTTAGGTTATTTAGACTATGCATTTTTTGTTTTATTGTGACTATTAAACATTTTCCGTTGATAACTATAAAGTATATGTTTGAGCCTTTAAAGGAAATTATCAGTTTTATACTTTGAGTGTTTACCAATAAGTAATGTTTTGGTCAGGCATACTAAAAATGTTTTTGTGAAATAACAAATTTAAACTAATAAATGTTAACAAAACTAAGATCCGCACTAGCCATGGAATGAAAATCACGGCTAAACCTAAGTCCATCAGACTATCACTCATACCTCGATAATCCAGAACATCTGAGCTCCATAAATTGAATTATCATATGGAGAAAATTTGTAATAGGAATAAGCAATATTTATAATATTTTGAACAGATATAGTACTATTGTACATTAGACAGAATTCTAATACAATATAAATGTCTACTTATTGTATAATCAATTAATATTTACATGAAAGATAGATGACAAGCAATTCAGTCCTAGTAAAGTAGGATGTATCATATATAAATCCTCAGTAAAAGATTATAGCACATAGTTATTTAACATATTCACCCTTATTGATGAAGTCTGTCGTATTAGTTAATATAAAAAGATGGTAATAATATTTATACCTAATATTTATAATACAGTGTATTTTACTAGATATATCATAAGTTATATTTCATTGTTTGCCAGCATTTAAGTAATCACTTTGTTTGTTGCTAACTTACTTAAAGCATCAAGTTTGTTTTATGCAAACATTGATGAAAGTTAGTGCATTTTAATTAGCAGTGCATCCCTCTCCCTCCAATTTCCTACACATAAGGATTTTCATATCTGTCATTTCTTATTATAAAATGAGTGAAATTATAGGTTAAAAGCAACAAATGCACTTATTGTGATTAATGATTACATGTTCCCTTTCCATATTCATAAATTGCCATTTTATGGCATATACTGAAAGCTTTTAGATTTAAATGGCAACATTTTATTTTGTATAATCAGCAAAAGGTTAAACTGAGTGATTATTGTCAATTTAATACTATTTGTTCAAAATGTGATTGTTACATTCTGTGACGTTCCTAGTTCAGGCTTTTATTGTTTCCCTTGAACAACTTTGTCAGTTTGATGTCACCTTGCTAACAGCTTAAGTATTATGTATGGCCAAGATGGATTACAAAACCACAATTCAAGTTAAAGCAATTACATGACTTGTTATGCACATTTACTTATATGAGAAAATCATCATGCTTCCCCTTAATGTTCAATATAGTGTATGTCATTTATGACAAATTAAAACAGTAGTGTTATTATACACAAGCCCATGTTATTAAACTGAGTGTCTGTTGTCAATTTAATACTATTTGTTCAGAATATGATTGTCACATTCTGTGACATTTCATGTTCAGGCTTCTATTATTTCTCTTGAGCAACTTTGGCAGTTTGATGTCATGTATAAAACAATAGTTACCTTTGTAACTGCTCAAGTATTTATATATTGTCAAGATGGGTTACAAAAACTACAATTCAAGTTAATGCAATTACTTGACTTGTTATGCATATTTACTTATATAAGAAAATCATCATGCTTCCCCTTGATGTTAAATGTAGTGTATGTCATTTATGACAAGTTAAGACAGTAGTGTTATTATACACAAGCCCGTGTTATTAAATCCTGTCTTTAATATCTAAATGCAGCAGACTGCTTCATCTTATATGATGATTATATATTTTATATATATATTTACTAAAATCATACATTACATAATAATTTTGTGCTATTTGTTTTTTGTTTTTTTTTTGGCTGTTCCTTAGTTTTTTGAGATATCACAAGCTGTAATGTTTATTCTTATTATTAGCTCATTCCAAGCATGTTTATACAGTCCATACCCTTTAAATTATGAGACCCTTCTAGTTTCTTAGTTGTTATAAGTATATTTCCATCTTTACATATACACATATCAATACTTCAAGCACAGGTAGATATGCCCATCCAGTTTTGCCAGAATACCATTCACTAGTTCATGTGGTGTGTTTTCTGGCTGTTCTTAAAATATCCAAACCAATATTCATCCTGTTCCATTTTACCAGCCTGTTCCATGCAGTGGCCACTCTGCCAGTGAACCACTCAACACACTTTCCATTCCCACAGATATTTCCACGAAGGAAATCTAATAACTCTCTAGCACTTCCCAGCAACCACAAACACCTCTAGAATCAGCTATCCCCATATGCCCAGCATATCTGAGCAAGCTCACATCCCAGACCACTGCAAAGGGTACTGCACAAGACTAAGTGCTCTTAGTCTTTCACAATAACTCAAACTTCCAGTCTTACATAAGCCCTTAATGTGTTTGGACCAAAATGCATTTTAAATATAAAATTGTGTTTATTATTTATTTCTTTTTATTATCAAGAATCAACTTAATGAGCTAAACGAAGTGTTGGGAGACCATCAATATATGTACTTGTGGTTTAAAACAGCCCTTTTATATATAGTCATTTCGCTGGATCCTCAGAGCCATTAAGCATTATCGTC
Organism: Protopterus annectens; assembly: GCF_019279795.1. Taxonomy (NCBI): domain Eukaryota; kingdom Metazoa; phylum Chordata; order Ceratodontiformes; family Protopteridae; genus Protopterus; species Protopterus annectens. The sequence goes on along the minus strand of NC_056736.1, from coordinate 784,020,092 downwards.
ACTCTGTCTCCATTACCATAGCAACCTGGGAGCATCTGTGTACTTCATAATAAAAGCTTGTGATGCACCTGAAGCAAAGCTTCACTTCACTGCAACTTCAAGCCTTGCTACTATTATTTAACCAGGATATACATGACATTTCTAAATCATACTTTAACTTAAAAAGATATTAGTCTCCATGACAGCATTATTTTTTTCAAAACACTCTACTGTTACTGCTATTATATATGATGTTAATTTGTTACATTTGAGTCTGAACTCTGATGAATGGTACCTTGTTGAATTAGCTAATTAATTACTTAAATTATTATGAGTAAAATCAATAAAAAATGAACAAGATAAGTATTCATTGAGTTCAAGTAGGGGAATAGAAACGTATATGTTTGTATTATATGTCGCTTTGTTTAGCTTACATATAATGTATATAGTAACCCATCTTAACCATCCTCTGTTTGTGAAGAATTATTGGACTCTTTGAACATTCTGAATAAATCATTACTGTTTCTCAGTTGTTTAAGAATCCCTCCTTTTTTTTAATAAAAACAGATGACAAGTGATGTACCAATTCAGTTGATACTTTGAGAGGTGTAGTTGTAAGAGCTATTTTTGGACAGCTATCTTGGAATCACTTTTTTGTTTCTTCTTTCTAGCATCAGTCCAAGGATTTGTTTCTTTTATTCTTTTAAGAGTAGGGGTCATCCATTCCATTTCATCTGGGATAGACACTTTGTTGTTTTTGATGAATATAGTAGCTTCCTCTAAGTCGTTAAAGGTTCTCATCTCATTGGCAAAAAGTATTTTTATCTTGGCTTTAAAGGCCAGCTGTGCTTTAATGTTGTCTTGTTTCAACAGATTTATTATTAGCCAGAATTATTTCCTTTGTTCTAGTATTCTGGTGATTTTCTCCAAGCAGATTTTAATATTAGTTCCTTGTCCAGAAATGAAAGAAATTTTATAACTATGGATCTATGTGGAGTATTTGTTGAGTTAGAAGCAGGTTTCCTCAGTGCTTTATGTGCCCTTTCAATTCCAAATGAAAGTCCCTTTCAAGTCTAAAAGTTCAGGAATCCAGGTTAAGAATGAAATAATGTCTTTTCCTTCAGTGCTTTTAGGCAGACCAAAGATCCTTATGTTTCTCCTTTCCCTGTTTTCTAAGTCATATATATTGTTAAGCAGCCATGTATTCTGTTAAAGCAAAAATAATTTTTGGAATTCTTCCTCTTTGAGTCTCCCTTCAATGTCATTTAGAGAAGTCTCTATATTTGTTATTTTTGTATGGTGCTGCTGTAATAGTTCCTTAAGAGTATCAGTCTGTTTTTGAGAATTTAATTTGAGGTTTTCTGTCATTTTTAAAGCCATCCATCTTCAAGATAGTACCTGTAAGGCAGATGTCATCAATTGCAGTTATTATTTCAAAGCAGCATCTGGATGAGAATTCCTTGAGTTGTTCATATTCAGTGACTCAGTATATCTCCAAGTTGCTTGACAGGAAATATTTTGCATATCTCCACCAAAATTGATATTAATGTAGCTTAGTAGTTTATCTATATATTTCTGATGCTTTAAACTTGAAAATAATACAATTTTCCAATATTATTATACTAGTTTATGGAGCTCTCAAAATTCACTGCTCTTGGTTGACCATCTAGGCTCCGCCCCCCCTCCAGAATGTTCTGTTGATTGTGGTAATGAGGTTGGGGTCTCTGGAGCATGTGGTACGGAGGGATTGGGAGTTCTTTAGATGTAGCATTTCTAACAGAGTTGGGTCAGCCATGGCTTTGTAAGTCAAGCAGAGATCACCTCTAAATACATGATATGAGACAGAGAATAGCTGGAGTCTTTTGAGTCTGTCCATATAGGACATGTGTTTAATGCCTAGGATCCTTTTCGTGAGGTACTTCTGTGGCCTCTTCAGCTGTTGCAGGTGTCTAGTGAGGTACATGCCAAATGGGGCATTAGACACAATGATTGGTCTAATGAGGGAAGAGTAGAGAGAGACAATGACTGCTTTCTTCCTGGATGCAAAACCCTTGGTAATGAGGACTTTCTCACCACAGTGGCAATGAGGTGGTCGAAGGAGAGGCTGCTGTCAACCTGCATCCCCAGATCTCTTATAAAGCCTTCAGTGTTCAGTGGGCTCCCATTGATGTGGTTTTGGCGTTAAGCTTAAGACCATGGTTTAGACACTAGTCATTGGTCTCAGTGAGGTCTTTCTGTAGGATGTCTGCATCACTTGGGGAGTTAATAATGGCTCCCAGCTAGAAGTCATCTGCTAACTTGGTCAGCCAGAGCCCCTTTTTGTTGGCCTGGACTTCTAAGAATAGTTGTCGAACAATACAGGACCCAGGACCGATCCCTGTGGAACTCCACTCGTGACTGGTTGGCAGTCTGACTTGGAGTTCACTACTTTCACACTGAGTTCTATCTGTGAGCCAATTTTCAACCCACCTAGTGATATAGGGGTTGATGCCTAATTTGTTGCATTTATCAATAATTCCCAAGTGAGGAATGGTATCAAAGGCATTGGCCAGCTTGAGGTAGGCTTTATCTAAGTCAAAGAAGTCAACTAGGTTGAGCAGGCATGATCTCCCTTTCACAAAGCCAAACTGCGTGGGGTCCAGAGACTGAAGAATTCCTATATTTTTGTTAATCAGGTCCATGATGATGCACTCCATAGCTTTACATATCAGACTCATCGGGTTAATGGGCGATAATTCCCAGGGTCTGTAGTCACTCCCCATTTATGGAGTGGGATGACTGTAGCAGTGTGCCATTCAGTAGGGACAAAGCCTGAGGTGAGGCTGTGACTGAACAGGGCACACAGATGTGGTGCAAATTCACTTTGTAGTTCATGTAAAACACAGCCAGGGATATAATCAGGTCCCATGGAAGCTGAAATCTTTGCCTTGGACAATGCAGCTTTAACCTGTGCTGCAGTAATGCTGGGTGCCTAGCATTATTCCAGTATTGTGATTGGTGCTTTTGGGATGGAGAGAGTGGTAAAGTTGGCACCGAATCTTTCAGCCAGCATGTTGGCAATATCTGTTGGCTCAGTATAGGAGGTACCACTGTGCTGTAACTCAGAGCAAATCTGGGTATTCCTGTGGAGGTTCTTGATATAACTATAGAAGGCCTTGTGATGGTTTTTAGTGTCTGGCATGATTCTGACTTCTTAGCTGGCTTTAGAAGATTTGATGAGGGATCTCAACTTTTTGTTGAGGCTAATAAGGGAGTTTTTCCAGTCTTTGGAGTTCATCTTATTCTGCAACAGCTTCTTCCTTCTGTTGTAGAGTTTATTAATGGCTGGGGAATACCAGATTAGCTTCCTTTTTTTTGTTGGAGAGCGTCTTGGTTCTGTTGGGTATGGCTAGTTCCATGCATTTATGTACATGTTCGTACAGTGCATTGGTGTATGATTCGGTAGTCATGCAGCTATTTTCCATTGGCATGGGTGCTGTGAATTTAGCCACATGTGATTTTAGGAGTTCAAAGTCAGCTTTGGAGAAGTTTTTCAAGGTGGTTACCTTTGCGGGGGGTGTGGGTGAGATGTGGATTTCCATGTTGATTAGTTTATGGTCGGATCTGACCCGGGAGAGATTGACTATTGATGTAGAGCAACGGTCACTCATGTTAGTAATAACCATGTCAAGGATGTTGCTTTCTCTAGTGGGGGTCAGAATGAGCTGGTCCAGGGCATTGGAACAGATGAGTTCCATGAAGCGTTGGGCCAGTGTATTGGTGTTTGAGTAGTTCCAGTTGATGGAGGGGTAGTTGAAGTCTCCTAGTATGAGAGTGTTGGGTTGGACCTTGATCGATTTCAGTGTGCTTAGGAACGTGGAGTGAGAGTTAAGGGACAGGGTTGGGGACCTATAGCAGGCTATGACCTGAATCACCATCTTACCCAGTCTTAGTTGTACCTGAAGTATCTCAGATGTGTTATGCTGGGCTACTAGTCTGAAGGTGTGTATATCCTTTATGAATATGGAGACACCACCACCTTTGGTGCTTTGGTCCATGTTTCAGTGCCAAAAGGTGTGGAATGAGTTATAGCCTGATATCGCAGGCGGGCTTTTTGCCACTTTAAACCAGGTCTCCGTTACAGCACAAGTTGATGTTCTCCATTTTGAGCAGTGCTTTGATTGAGTGCATCTTGAGATTTAGTCTTCTAGCATTGAGCAGCATGACCCTCATATTGCATTTATTTGTAGCTGTTACAGTGGTAATTTTGTCTTTGGGACACCACCTAAAAAAGGTGCTATAGGGGTGGCAAAAGCCTTAGCCAGTAGCCGGAAACACAGGGGTGACAGATGCAAGCCATCTCTGGCAAACCATCGAGATCTGTCAATCGTGTCATCCCAAGCAGACAGATACTGGATCTCCTTAGAATGAAATCAGAAACTTAGCCAGTTGTTGAAGTCAATCATTTTTTGTTTGTACTGTGGTATCAGTCTGGGTGATGGTAGGATGCCTATATAGTATAATTTGAATACACATCATGCTGAGTATCTGTCTTATTTAATGGCATCATAGACAAACTCTGTGTCAGATATGAGAAATTTAGAGAACTGAAAACATAAATTCGCAGAAGTAAGAAACACATTTTTGTTCACAAACTTCTGTTTTTGGGATGCAGTAGTATAATTTTTGGAAGAAATATGCTCCAAATTCAGATTTCCCAAGATGCATGAAAATATAAATGAAAATTAGAAGCTTTGGTTCCAGATATTCAGTTTATTTCTCACTATAAATGGATTAGCTAAGAAGCTGGAAAGGTGCAGTGCTCTACAGTCCTGCATTCCTCTGGAAAAGAATTCTTGATGATATTTAACTCTTACTTTTTTGAATAAGAAAAAGGTAAAAATGGCACCACTAAGGCATATTTATTTGAAATTATTGGAACCCTGGAAGGAATTGCCCATTTATTAAATGTTTTTTTCTTTAGAAAGAGCATGAGAGACCCTTAGACACTGTAGATCATGAGTTCAGTGAGTTGTTTGACGGTTTATTAACACGGACTAATCTGTGGTGGAAGGAATTGTGAAATAAGAGGCAGCCTATTAGGAGAAATGGGTATAACCTTATGAAAAGTTGTGGATGTGCGAAGACCAAATCAAACTACTGCTACATGGTTAAATGAATGAACTGAGGGAAATGATGTGTTCAAGACAACCAAACAAAACGTCGTTGTGTCTTTGGGCTTTTCCCGGTTAGGGGTTGCCACAGCGGAACTCCGGTCCACTAATGATTGGCAGTAGATTTTTACATGTCGAGTTGCCAGCCCTGATGCACAACCTTCAATGAAGGTACGCCCATTCACGCATGTCTCCACACAGAATAAGCTTTAGCTAAGTATCGAACAGGACAACGTCTTACTGTGAGGCGACAATGCTACCGCAGCACCACCACAGCAGTTAAAAGCAAAATTAAAAGCAAATGTGTTGCTGCAATAATAAATGTGAAAGCATATGAGAATGGATAAAACAGCCTTGAGGTCACTTATGGAATTTAAATTTAAGCTTCATGCAGTAGATGTGGCTGTAAGCATGAGATGAAACCTTCCAATTTTTAAACCATGAAGAATATCTGCCACAAAAGGAAAATTTGCAAAGTGTCTTAAAAATAGGAATGCTGTTGAAGAAAAACATGAAGGTAAGTTGCACCAAAGAAAGATGATACATGAAGACTGAAAATATCTTAGAACCACTGAGACAAAAAATGCTAGTTCAGCTGTAGCATGGAACTATTAGTTCAAAAACTGCCATGTATTGTAAAAGTATGCAGTGTGTGGTTACAAAAGCAAACACTCTCCTGGGCATGCCACATACAGTTTAGTGCCATGTGAGGTTTTGAATGACTATGCTGAATTATTTACAGTCCTAGTTATGCTGCCAGGAGTATATCATAAGTAAATCAAAACTGTAGCTATGCCAGTAATGCACGGTGTCAGAAAAATAGCAGTAAGGATGAAGCCTTTACTATGATCCAGACTACCCAAGATTGACTAGTGGCTTAGATTCTGAAGAAACAGGAGAGGGACAGGTGGGAATTAATGCTTTGCTTGTTCTCCCACTCAGGAAATAAGGAAGGGCCATGACCATGTAGAAGACACTTACCCAGTGATGGAGATGTGCCATGACTGCAGGACACTTCATTGGTTAAAGTACATTATATCAGGTGGGGACCAGTGCTAGCTGATTTTGTATGTGGTGAGGCACATGATATCACTAGTACTGCCCAGTTAGAGCATAACAAAAAAATCCTCCTTAGCATGCAGGGCTGGCATATATGATGCTGTGGGCTTTTGCTTTGTTTCACATCCCCTCCCCATCATGCAATTGATACTGTCCCAGAGGAAAGCACCAGGGACACTAAAAGGAAAACTGTATGAACAGGGGGCAAAAGAAGAGGAGGAAAAAAATGAAAAGTGGCTCTCCGGTATAGAATACAATATGCATTAAAGTGAATGGAAAGCTTGAGTGTCATTTTATAGCAGTTGAAGCCATCAGGACAGCACACAATGGCAAAATAGTATAATCTGTATTAAGTATTATGAAAAGAATCCCATATATATATTGATCCACAAGATCTGAATGGAGTGATTAAGGCAGCATTACTCATTGTTTACAACATAAGTGGTTTAATGTATGTCAGATTATATGTGCTTTTCAGTACTTATTGTAATCAGGGTTTATAATAAATAAAGTTAAATGAGGCATACTTTAGGCTGAGTACACTTAATGTGCTGTTAGGAAGGTACAGATTCTTTGAAGAGCTGTCTGGAATTTCTTTGGCCCAAGAGATTTTCCATGGAAATACTGCACAAGTATTTGAAGACTTATAAAATGCTGTGCACATAACTGTTGACTTGACAGTGTGCAGTCAGACACAAGAGGAACACAACAGCAAAATGATACAGATGCTTAATATATCAAGATACCACTGTTTTAAGTTAAATAAGAGCATGTAAAATAAAACTAAAAAGCCTGAAATACATTCAAGTATCAAGAAGAATAATGATTAGTCCCTGGATCATTCCCTATAAGTAGATCAACTGTCAAACAGAGAGAAAACTAAATAGTAAGCAATCAGTCTGCAGATTATCACATGCTAGCCAATACACAAGTCAGTGAGCAAAGATGAGAATTAAACCCTCTGCCTTGTGAATGAGAAGTAATCACCTTAACTCTTATGTCATCCCTCAGCCCCATGCCTGTTTCTCATTTGCACAGCTGCTCCCCTACGGACATTTGCATATGGTTGTGCTTTCTCAGAGAGACATGGATGGATGGAATATTACACAGATATGCTTGGGTTAATATTCTACTGCATTTCTACTATTAAAAAGCAGTTACAAGACAGATTAATGGTAGTGTAGGACATCTTTATTAAAAGTAACAAAAGTGAACACTGCACTTGGTGAGCTTGAAACACTCAGTGGTAGCCACTCTAGTGGGGCAAATCTCCTTTGTTCAAGGTGCAGTGACATTTTGTTGGTTATATAAGCAGGATGATAAAAAGGAAGAATCCACTAGATGGGAAGTGGGGGAGTCTTTGCCCTCTCTAAAAAAAGTTAGTAATACTGGTCTATGCGGAATTTTACATCAGATTTCCATAGAACAGACTGTGTCAGTTTAATGGTTTTGTATTTTCACACATCATATTTGGACTTGATATGTCTCATAATCTAAACATTTAGAAAACCAAGCAGGACAAACCTTTTACATCAAGAAGTCTTACAAAGTGTAAAATTTCTTTAACTGATAACAATTAAATGTGTTTCCTGTGATGATAGTGTACAAGAAAAAAACAATCATAAAAAATAAAAAGTTGATAGGGTGGCCTTATTTGTTGCAAAAAGTGCATAGCACAATTACTGTTAAATTGTATATTTACAACAGCATTGAATATTGCTCAAGCTATAACTTGTATACATGGGTTACAGGACTTTTATAGTGTATGAATACTCACTTTGTAACTCATGTAAATAAAACTTGGCAAAAGCATGCCAGATAATTACAGTAATTGAGGAGAATTTGGATGCTTCAAAACACAAAAGCACAGTAATGTTGTAGACTGACTAACAATAGAATCAAGGACAAGCAAGAGTGATTTCAGCAGTAATGTGAGAGCAGTAAGGCCATTCAGTGAAAACTGCAGTATTCTATGAGGTTCCTGGAAATGACAGAATCTTTACAGCAGTTAGAATAATGATTCTATGAAAAACTCAGTTTTTCATCACCACTCTCTCAAGTGCTGGCATGCAATGTATCACTTCTGTTAATGATGATTAAATGTCAGTTATGTAACAAGCAAAGCAAGGGAAATGCGGCTATTAGAGTCTAATCCAAGGTTGTTCATATCATAAAGAAACCTTAGATAAAACTAGTTTGAAAGCATAGCCTATCAACTCTCTAAATTATAAGAGATTATTGATAGCTTAGTTATGATACAAGTGTTTGAACATGCTATATTTTTGTGTTTAATCAGCATTCCCATTTAGTGTCTTAAGACTATAACATTTTCATTAAAACATTTTGATTTCTTTTATGTATTACTTTATATTTAAAAAAAAATGCCAAAATTGGTATTTGCTTCTTAAATGAAACCAGCCTTTTTGGGAATGCCTTAGCCTGTATTATAAGAGGTCAAATCTTGACTAAAAAGTATTGGTTACATTCCAAATTTACTTTTAGGGGCAAGATATTACAAAAATTCTTCAGTTGTTTATGCATACTGGAAATTCAGGAAAAATGTCCTAAGACGATGTTGGCAATAAAGAAACCTACCCTTACTGTGCAATAGGTATCTATTTTTATGTATTTATTTATTTGTTAACTGGGTAATTGTGCTGGTCAATGGACCCTTTGCAGGCATGACACAGGCTAGGCTAATATGTAGATGAAATAACACATATCAACATGATAGTCAAGAAGGGAAGAACTGGGCTTAAAATGAGTATTAGGCTAGATAAAGAGATTAGGCATGTTGGTTGAAGTGAGAATGTGGTGTATAAGACTGGGATAATAAAGGACTAAGAAAGGGATAGAAAAGATAGTGTGAACTGAGCAATAGAGCTAAGATAAGAGAAAAAGAACAGAGAAAGTACAATAAAGGTAGAATAAACTGTGTAGATCAAAGAGGTGGAAATAAAGTTGAGTGCAGTATATAGCTGTTTACTTATGTCTGAATAAGTATGTAGAATGTTGAAGGGACACTGAAGTAAATGAGAAATACATTTGTTACCATAGTAAAGATTGGTGGTTTATTGCTCAGCCAAAACGATGGCAGTGGAAGAAATCTGTGGCACGTTGCTTTAGTGATTTCTCAAACCTTTGAGAGAAGTAGTAGACTTGATATCCTGTGAGACATTGTTCCAGTATTCTGGTGCTGTTTTGGTTAATGCTCTCTCAGTAATAATGGCTGTTGTTTATGTTGGTCTAATAAGAAGGTTTGTGTCTGAGTTTCTGAGATAGTTAAAATCCTATGAAATAAAATAGTTTAAAGGTCAATATGTTTAGTAATAAAGATGCTCTTAAGTCAACTATTAGCCATTTATACTTCTTTAAGGTTAAACAGCAGTGTTCAAAAGATGAACTGAGATGTGCAAAATACAATATTATATTCTCTGTCCTATGGGGAAGTTAAATCTTTTGTGGGAATACAATAAAGTAAGTGGAATGCATATTCTATCTTGTGGATTACAGCATTAATGGCAATAGTTTGCCTGGCTTCATCTGTCAGGTAGTTAGCGATTTTGAATGCTACTATGAGTTGTGAGTGTTCTTTTTTGTGCTTGGGATTGAATATGTGGAGTGAATTTAAGAGAAGGCTCTACTGAAAGACATTGGACCGGATTCACGAAGGCTTGCACGGAGTCTAAGAGTAGTGTAAGACTCCATGCAGCCTTCGCGATCCAGAAACAGCCCAAAGTCCGTGTAAGAGACAAGCTAAAACGGCTCTTACACGGAGTGGGCGTGAATAAGCTAATCACCTCACTTGCAGCCGAGTAGCATGCAAATGAGGATGATTAGCAATCCAGGAAGCCCAGAACAGCCCGTGTAAGAGCCGTTTTAGCTTCAGAAATGTACTCAGTTGACAACTGAGTACATTTCTGCAAAAACTGCAATGGAGCCATGTCAACTCCAAATAAAGGGTGCATATGTGTCAGGCAGCATGCCAATGGCCAAATATGTGGCCATTGGCAAAGTAACCTGATGCAAATATATTAAAAATATAATTTTTTTTCGGTGATTGCCAATGTTTAAACCCAGCGCAGCCTCGCGCAAACGGGCTGCTCTGTATAAAACATAAAAAACGAAGGTTTTAAACCTACAAATGTAGATTCTATGAAATACATGGAATGTCAATGCAGGGACCAGCAGACCAAAACCAAAATGGCCACCGTGTAGTGGCTGCTAAGGGGGGAAGCTGAGTCTAAGACATGTAACTAAGCATTAGTAGGCAATCTGATGCAAATGAGTGTAAGGATACTGAATTCCACTGTCACATAGCAAATGAGCACAGCCTGAGTAGTGTAAGAGTTACAGAAGGGGGAGGAACAGAGTAGGAGATAGGTGACATCACAGGGGGGAATGGTAGAAAGAAATGCAGTTCATTGGAGGTCAGAGTTACATGACAGATGTCAGACAGATATCATGGAAAGAGGTGAGCCACTAACTAAGCATGAGAAAGTCAAGAAATGGAAGGTGTACACTGTTGCCAACACCAAAGTTTCTTGCTGGATGTGTATGCACACGTGTGCATGCCATGAAGCGCGAGTAAGGCAGTGTGCATGCGTGTAAGGCAGACTGAGCATGTGGGAGTGTGTTGGGAGATGTTTAACACTGTTTGCGCGGGCGTGCACGCGTTTTAATCTGAATAAGCAGATTCTGAACCGTGTAAGTATGTGTGCATGCATGTAAGCCACTGTGAGCGTGTTTCTGCTGGTCTACACACGTCTCCACCCTGAAGAAACAGGAAAGGAAAAAGGAAGCAACAGATTTAGTAGGAAGCTAGCAGGGAATACTGCTGGAGCTAGCAGGTGAAAACAATTAGATGCAGGCAATTACACAGGCAGAATAGTAGCCCAGCCCAGCACTTAAAACTCTGCAAACAGCAGTGCAGGATGTTTCTCTCAAGAGACACTGCAAGACAGGAGTTAAGTTATCAGAAGTGAAAACTGAAAAAGCTGAACTCAGAGCAGAAATGTTAGGGGCTGCCATAGCTGTCATAATGAGATATAGGCGACTTGCTGAGGGTGGTGACAATGCAGATGGTGCCAGACAACCCACAGTGAGGAGACGGAGAAGAGTGTACAGGCCCAGCGTCACCTACCACGGGTTACATGAGCTGGAGATAGTAGAGCACTATAGAGTGGACAGAGACCTCCTGCAGCAAATAGTGGAGCTGTGCAGGCCACGCCAAACACACAGAACCAACAGAGGGGAACCCATCCCAGTGGAAACCAAGGTATGTGTTGGCCTAAGAATACTAGCAACAGGTACCTTCCAGAGACCAACTGGTGATATGATGGGGATATCACAGGCATCAGCCTCCAGGGTACTACACCAGTTCCTGGATGCCATGTCAGCACATGTCGGTGATCATGTATATTTCCCCAATGCCCATGAGGTATTGGCCAGCAATATGCGTCTCTTCCAGCAAATAGCGGAATACCCTGAGGTAGTGGGTGCAATAGACTGCACGCACATACGCATCAAATCACCAGCTGGTGAGCGGGGTAAGGCATACATCAACCGCAAGGGCTTCCCCTCCATCAACTGCCAGGGCATGTGTGATGCCCAGGGCATAATAATGAATGTGTGTGTTGGCTGTCCTGGGAGCTACCATGATTCTCACATCTGGCATTTGACGCAGCTGTACCAGACATTTGCCAATGGGGACATCTCGCATGGACACCTAGTGGGGGATGCAGGTTATGCACTGGAGCCATGGCTGATGACACCCATCAGAAACGCACACACACCTGAACAGGAACGCCATAATGAGGCACACGCATAAACACGTAATGTAATAGAGTGTGTGTTTGGGCTGCTCAAGTCACGGTTCCGGTGTCTGGACACATCTGGTGGAGCCTTGCAGTACACACCAACTACATGTACCCAAATTGTCATGGTATGTGCTATGCTACATAATATGATCTTGCGAAAACAGCTGCAGCAGGACCAGCATAGGGCCAGGCCAAACAGCCCCCCACCATTGCCAAGGCCATCACAGGCAGAGCGTGACTCAGAGGAGGAACAACCTGAGCCTGCCACAGTAGGCAGAAGGAGGCATGCCCAGTATGCCCTGGCCTTGGCAAAGAGGCAATGCATAGCACATACACTGGCTCAATAGGAACCCTGGGAATGATATCCCTCTCTGACTCACTCATATAGTAACAGGGATGCCTAACATGACACAACCTGCTCTCAAACATGTACATGGAAGTGTAATATGCGCATCCGACAGAGGCAGCCCTGCAGCACCACCTGAGGCATGAATGCTATGTGTTAAGTAATGTAACACCATGTACTATATGCACACCTGAGGACCCTGACTAACATCCTACCCATCATGCCACAACATGACAATGAGATGATCAAGTGCAATAATTGACTGAAGAATCGCAGTTACTCAAAGGGGATCCAATGTGTGCCAGTCTGGGATGACATGCTGAGCATGACATGATGCACCACCTGCTAGGACTGGCGTGCACCTATCAGTGCAGGCCATATGGATACTGGCAAAGGCTGTTGTTACCCACAGTGTGCCCTGAATAGGTAAGGCTCAAAATACAAACCTATCTCCATAGGTATCAGAAGGGATAAGAATAAGATAAGGGATAAGTTGAAACAGCAAGATGCATGCAGTCTAAACTCACCCAGTATGGAGAATGTTGATATCTGCGCTGTAACAGAAAACTGAGTCAATTCTCACAACAGCACCCTAACACTACAAGGTTACACCTCATACTGTGCTGTACAGCCTCAAAACATGGAACAAGCTACAAAAGGAGGGTGACTAGCAAGAATTGTCAAGGATAACCACACCCCCATGTTGGTACCATAGCAAAAAGCAGCATGGACTAACCATGGTCAAGTAACAGTGGCTAAAACTGCCCCCCAGTTTATAGCCTGCTACAGACTACTGTCCCAACACCAGGAACTGCACCTGGCCTATGCTGGAATACATGAATATATCAAGTCCTCCAAACCACATTATATTGGGTGACTGAAAATACCCAGACATAGACTGGGAGCATTATACTAGCTCCAACAGTGTAGGACAAAAGTTCATAGAATCCATAAACCAAAAGGCCCAGGAACAACGTACCACTCCCACAAGAGGGGTACGCATACTGGATGTGATAATCAGCAACATGGGTACTGGATGGCAAGATGAGAAGTGTATTGCTCACTGGTAAAACCAGACCATAGAGTAATCACACTGGATATACAAATCCTGACCACAGTCCCTGGCCAGAAAACCACAGTGGAAAACATGTGTTAAGCAATATTTGTACTCCTCCAAACTGATGTGGAATCCTTTAAAGGTCCTGTGCAGGAGCAAAATATGGGCCACACCTCAGATCCTGTAATGCAGCCATTCCATGAACACTGCCAGGAATACTTGGATTATGCAATCCTAAATTAAAACAAGACACAATGCCATACACGCAGGAATCTGGCATGGTGGACACCAGACATAACCAAACCATGCAAGAGAATGAGGAAGCTACTACATGATAGAGCAAACATAAAGAATGAAGGAATCACTGATCAGGAGTATGGCAATACAATCTGTCCACACATACAATCCATTAAGGCCAGCCACAACAAGTTGAATCTGTGAATCCTGAGGCAATGTTACACCTGCCCCAAGTACACAGACAACCCCCAACTCCACCCAAGAAATACAAATATATGTGAGAGATGCAACCATCTATCCAAACTGGAGGCTGAGCTCCCTCAACTCAGTACTCCCAAAACTAGTCAGGAGGAGAAGGTAACCACACACACCGCAAACACAGTCCCCCATAGACCTATCACAACTGCAAACCAAACACATAAACACAGAAAAACATTCCCGGAGGCACAAATTACAAACACAGCACACCAACAGAGGCCTCTAAAGCAGACACCCAAACAAACAACCTCCAAACATAGCACATGCAACACATAGTACACAAAGCTGGTGTGCCAAACAGTCACAGGCCAGAAGAAGAAACAACATGCCTGATACAGTTGTAATAGGTGACTCCATAGTCAGACACACTGCTGTCCCGCACACCAGACTGAACAAGGGAAAGGGTACAGTAAGCTGCCTGTAGGCTGCCACAATACGCCACATAACAGAAGTATGCAGGTCACTCCAAAGCAAGTAGAAATATGATGCAGTCATAGTCCATGCTGGTGTGAATGACCTGAGATGTACCTCCCTAGACTACATGAAAAGAGACATAGATGAGCTCTCTGATTATGTAGTCCAGGCCGGTATGACACTCACTGTTTGCAGCATCCTACCCTTACCAAGAATAATGCCACAGTACAAACACGGAATGATCAGTCATAGCAAGTGGCACACTTACTGGTGTCATTCCAAGGGGATCCAATGTCTGTCTGCTTGGGATGTCATGCTTGACAAGCCACGCAGTTGTTCTTGGGATGGCTTGCACCTGTTACTCCTGGGCGTCTGGATATTGGAAAAGGCCTTTGCCGCCTCCATAGAGCCTTTTGTAGGCAAGGCTGAAAAGACTGACCCACCACCCTAGAAAACATAAGTGGAAAGAAACATAAGGGTAATGCTGACCAATGCCAGATGTGTAAACCCCAATATGCATGCTCCCAAGGCCATCCCCAGTATGGAGAACATCGATGTCTGTGCAGTGACAGAAACCTGCTGCAAGCCTCCTGACTGCACACCAGCACTACCAGGTTATACCACGTATCATGTGTCATGGCCCCAAAACCTGGAACAAAACATAAAAGGAGGGTGAGTATCCATATTCAGCACAGACACACATACGTCCAGGTAACTGACAATGCACAAGGCATTGGAGTACACCCATGTGCAACTAACTGTAGGCAAGACTGCTGTACAGTCTGTAGCATGCTACAGACTACACTCTCACACACAGGAACGCCACCCAGCCGTCCTGAAGACACTGGACAGTATGAATGTCCCATCAAATACCAAACAAGGTACCACAAATTACCACATAGGTGGTAAACCATTATGTATGGAAGGAGTAACCAGGGACCTAGGGACACAAGTGGACAGTAACCTGTTATGTGACACCCACATTGCCAATGTGGCTAGGAAGACTGTCTACATTTGACACCGTATCAGGAAAGGATTCACATCTACGTCAACAGAGGTCATTGTGTCCCTATACTGTTCTCTAATCACACCCATAATCTAGTACAATGCCTCATATGGGATGTACCTTACCTGACACCTGCAGCAGTTAGAAAGACTTCAAAGGTACCTCACCAAGAGGATAAAGGGTCTCAAATATATGTCATATGCTGCCTGGCTGTAGACACCCCAGCTGAATGCAGTCACATACTGCCTACACAGAGGCATTGCATGCCTGTTGTAGAAGGCCATGCCCAACCATCCATCGGAGCTGTGAGAGTGAGAGATGTCAACCTCAACAAATAATGAAATAGGATGTGCTGGTGGGACAGATACATAATCCAGAGGCTCTACACACCCTGGACCAGAATCCCACTCCATGTTAGGCAGAGCCCCTCACTGACACTCTTCAACAGGAATCTTGCCAAGTGGATGGATGATTTTAGAGTTACACTGGGGGTCTTCACTGTGTCATGTCCAGACAGAGGCACAGCAAAGCAAATCATAAATGGCCATAATATTCACATAGCAAGGGGTGGCAAAAGCCACACACACTCTGGCTAGGCTAACAAATGCCATAGGGTGGATAGCCTAGTATGAACCTATGAACCTATGAAGATACAAATTGTACAGGACACTAAGGATAATCCCAAGGCTTTCACAACTGATGGTAGGAACCATGTTGGGAATTCACAGATATGCTCTGAATCACACAAATATCACAAACATACACACATATTGCCAACATACATCCTGACAGGTGCAGTGCAAATCCCCCACCCCCGAATGCAGAATATCTATCCCAGCAGACTGCTGGCCCCCTGACATTGCAGATGCTGAGGTAACAGCCAACATCTACAAAGCAAAACACACAGCAGCAATGGTATGAGATGGTGTCCTGGGCTTAGTGCAACATGGACTCCAAGATGAATGGAATGCCAAACCATACTACTGCTCAATGTCAGCCTTACCACAGAATATGTACCCAAAGAACAGTGTACAACAACAGTGGTCCTTCTCAACAAAGGTGTTGCCTGAATGGATACTGAAAACTACTACCCCAGAATCCTGAGAAGCTCGGTCTGCACAGCTATGGAAAGGATCAGCATGTACCACAGACATAAAGATATTGGGGACCTACTGACACCGGACCCTACCCAGTGTGTCTTTCTTAAGTGCAGATCCTGCCCCTAAACATGTTTGACTCAATTGAAACAGTCATTAAGGTAATTGATGAGGGCAATGTGGTCCACACAGCGTAGCTGGACCTTGCAAAGGCTTCTATACAATACCCTATGTGTTCATTATAGATAAGCTCACCAGCTTAAATATAAACCCCTATGTCAGTAGAGGGGTTGCAAACCAGACCAAGGACAGAACAGACATGGTCAGACATGCTGCAGGCATGTCAGACTACAAACCAGATATAACTGGCATCCCACAAGGCTTGGTCCTGGGATCTCCCTCGTCTAGTATATATGTCCCATAGGTACAGGCAAACATCGAAGGACTGTGTCCGAACATGTTTGCAGAGGACTACAAACTGCTCACCACATATTATCCACCAGCTGACACAAGCATCCCACAAAAGGGCCACATAGAAACAGACAACTGTTGCAATAGCCATGTAAGCAAGCTAATTGCAGAAACGTGTATAGTCAACCCCCGTGGATATACAGTAAGTGCCCACCAATTACCACATAGGTGTTAACCCATTATGTAGTTAACATGTAATGAGAGACCTGGGGACACAAGGTGATAGATATCCTGCATTGGACAAACATGTGCTGTAGTGTTTACAGAAACATACCATATACCCACCTAATCATGAAGGTTGTCAGATCTAGATAAGGGGAGGTCATTGTGGCTCTGCAGTCATCCTTCATCAGCGGTACAATTGACTACAATAGCCCCTGTGGGATGTACCTCAGCAGACATCTCCATCAACCGTAAAGTCCCCAACAGTACCTCACCAGGAGTATCAAAGAGCTTGCACAGATGCCATGTGTTGCCTGTGTTGCTGGTATCAATAAACATGCTGCACCTTGTACAATCTGAATGGCAGTGAGCTATGCACATGAGAGACCTGAACCCCAGCACTGACTTACATAGGACAAGCTGTACTGCATGATCCATAACACAGAAGCCACCCCACCCATGAGTGAACCCCAGTACAGGCTACCCATAGAGTCACTTATCAATCTTCCTCAATAGGAATCTTGATGAGTGGATGGGAGATGGTAGCTTTATCCTGGGTATCACTGTCATGTCACAGGTAGACAGAGGCACAGTATACTGACCATGACATATGTCATGGCAAACTCCACTTACAATGTGTGTTGAAGGACAAACACACTCTCCAACTAGCATTAGACATGGACTAGGGCACATCGCTAGTGTTTGCAAATGTACACCTATGTTGTGGAATACACTACCAATGTTGGACAAGCCTGGTTTAAGTAGTTCATATCTGAACAGAATGCAACATGGTCAGATGTACACAATTGGCCCCTAACCAGGCTGTTGTGCTCACTATCGAAATGTAAAGCAGTGATAGCACTAAAGCCCAGGATACTGTCCACCACAGTCAAAGTACTACCAGTACACTATACAGTACTACAGTGTTAGGTCAGTGTAAAAGGATGTTGACAACTGTATGCAAAGTATCCCATGCAAACACTGCAGGCACAGTATAATCCTGTTGTGTTCACACACAAAGCAGTTGTACAGTAACTACACAACATGACACACAACACACAACCATAAACGGGTGATATTTGTTGAAGTTCACACTCATCCACAAATGTGGTGGGATGCAGAGTCCAACATATGGAATGCTCACACTGGGCATGCTCACACACTTTGATAAATGAGACATATGTCAGACAACATGCCATGGGAAGGCTGAACTGGGCATGCTCACACACTTAGGCCAAATCTCAGTTTAGCAGTTGGACACACATATCTGGTATTTTTATGTGTTATTCCAGGAACCAACCACATTACAGCAGTCTGCCCAGTGCACACAGTTAAATGACTACAGGGACATACGTGATATAGTGGATCCCTCCCATATGCAAACATCTTCCACAGATGCACAAGTTGTTCATACAAACAGAGAATGCTATGGCAATAAAGATGTGCAAACAGTCTACCAGCAACAAATAATGTGCATTTGACAATTAAACATATGGGTATAGAGGTCAACACTAGGCTGTTTGCCCTAGGGAATGACAGCTTAGCCAGAGTGTGCTTGGTGTCTGCCTCCCCACAGGATGCACATTCCCCTTTCTAAACACCGATGATGTCAGCACCCTATAAGTATAGCAGGAGAAGGGAAACCTCCCAGTAATGTGAATAGCGCGCTCTGCTAATGCGTCCGTCATGACATCGTTAAGTAGGTGTTTGAATCCTGCAAATGCTCAGTGTGTGTGTGAGTGGGGTTGGTGTGTGTGTAAGTTTGTGGGAGAGAAATCCCCCCTTTTGGCAACTGGGAAAACACACTACAGGATGCACATTCCCCTTTCTAAACACCGATGATGTCAGCACTCTATAAGTACAGCAGGAGAAGATAAACCTCCCAGTAAGGCAAATAGTGCGCTCCGCTAATGCGTGCGTCTCAAGTGTCATAACAGTTAGGTAGGGGTTTGAATCCTGCGAATTGCGAGTGTGTGTGTTTGTCTGAGGGGGGATTGGTGTGTGTGAGGAAACTGTCCCTTTTGGCATCTAGGAGAACAGACTACAGGATGCACATTCCCCTTGCTAAACACTGATGATGTCAGCACTCTATAAGTATAGCAGAAGAAGGGAAACCTCTCAGTAATGTGAATAGCATCCTCTGCTAATGCGTCCGTCTCAAGTGTCATAACATAGTTAAGTAGGGGTTTGAATCCTGCAAGTGTGTGTGTTTGTCTAAGGGGGGTTAGTGTGTGTGAGGGAAATGTCCCTTTTGACAACTAGGAGAACAGACTACAGGATGCACATTTCCCTTTCTAAACACTGATGATGTCAGCACCCTGTAAGTAAAACAAAAGAAGAGAGCCCTCCCAGTAATGCAAAAAGTGCACTCTGCTAATGTGTCTGTCTCAAGTGTCATAACATAGTCAGATAGGGGTTTGAATCCTGCAAATGGCAAGTGTGTGTTTTTGGCTGAGGGGGGTTAGTGTGTGTGAGGACAATGTCCCTTTTGGCAACTAGGTGAACAGACTACAGATGCACATTTCCCTTTCTAAACACTGATGATGTCAGCACCCTATAAGTACAGCAAGAGAAGGGAAACTTCCCAGTAATGTGACTAGTGCACTCTGCTAATGTGTCCGTCTTGAGTGTCATGACATAGTCAGATAGGGGTTTGAATCCAGCAAATGGGAAGTGTGTGTTTTTGGCTGAGGGGGGTTAGTGTGTGTGCAATTGTGTGTGAGGGAAATGTCCCTTTTGGCAACTAGGAGAACAGACTACAGGATGCACATTTCCCTTTCTAAACACTGATGATGTCAGCACCCTGTAAGTAAGGCAAGAGAAGCAAGTCCTTCCAGTAATGCAAATAGTGAACTCTGCTAATGTGTCTGTCTCAAGTGTCATAACATAGTCAGATAGGGGTTTGAATCCTGCAAACGGCAAGTGTGTGCTTTTGGCTGAGGGGGGTTAGTGTGTGCGAGGACAATGTCCCTTTTGGCAACTAGGTGAACAGACTACAGGATGCACATTTCCCTTTCTAAACACTGATGATGTCAGCACCCTATAAGTACAGCAAGAGAAGGGACACCTCCCACTAATGTGAATTGCACACTCTGCTATTGTGTTCGTTTCAAGTGTCATAACATAGTCAGATAGGGGTTTGAATCTGGCAAATGTGTGTGTTTGTCTTAGGGGGGTAATTGTGTGTGAGGGAAATGTCCCTTTTGGCAACTAGGAGAACAGACTACAGGATGCACATTTCCTTTCTAAACACGGATGATGTCAGCACCCTATAAGTAAAGCAAGAGAAGTAAAACCTACTAGTGATGCGAATAGCACACTCTGTTAATGTGTCTATTTCAAGTGTCATAACATAGCCCAATAGGGGTTTGAATGCTGCAATTGTGCTTTTTGGCTCAGGGGTTAGTGTGTGAGGACAATGTCCTTTTGGCAACTAGGTGAACAGACTACAGGATGCACATTTCCCTTTCTAAACACGGATGATGTCAGCACCCTATAAGTACAGCAAGAGAAGGAAAACCTCCCAGTAATGCGAATAGCACGCCCACTAATGCATCCATGTCAAGTTTCATAATATAGTTAGGTAGGGTTTGAATCCTGCAAATGACAAGTGTGCTTGTTTGTCTGAGGGGGTTAGTGTGTGAGGACAATGTCCCTTTTGGCAACTAGGAGAACAGACTACAGGATGCACATTTCCTTTCTAAACACTGATGATGTCAGCACACTATAAGTACAGCAAGAGAAGGGAAACTTCCCAGTAATGCGGTAGCACCCTCTGCTAATGTGTCCATCTTGAGTATCATAACATCGTCAGACAGGGGTTTGAATCCTGCAAATGACAAGTGTGTGTTTTCGGCTGAGGGGATTAGTGTGTGAGGACAATGTCCCTTTTGGCAACTAGGTGAACAGACTACAGGATGCACATTTCCCTTTCTAAACACTGATGATGTCAGCACCCTATAAGTACAGCAAGAGAAGGAAACGTCCCAGTAATGTGAATAGTGCACTCTGCTAATGTATCTGTCTCAGTGTCATGACATAGTCAGATAGGGTTTGAATCCAGCAAATGGGAAGTGTGTTTTGGCTGAGGGGGTTAGTGTGTGTGAGGACAATGTCCCTTTGGCAACTAGGTGAACAGACCACAGGATGCACATTCCCTTTCTAAACACTTTTCAGCTGAAGGCCATGGCTCTGGCACAAGTTGTCTGTTTCTATGATGCCCTTTGG